>NC_141143.1:150981822-151099322 GCF_053477565.2 Lygodium microphyllum | reverse complement strand
GTCACTGACTACACCAACTTATTGAATGTCACACACATGTACAGCTGTATCTAGACATAAAGATAGACTAACTAAAGAGTAATGGGAGCTTGATATTCTAACACTCCCTCTCAAGCTCAAACCATTTGATAAACTCCAAGTAGCTATTTGAAATATATGAACTTTTCTTTACCAAGAAACTTGGTAAATATATATGCTACTTGGTCTTCAGTCTTCACACGCATCAAGTCAATTTGTCCTGTAAGAACCATTTCTCTTATGAAATGGTAGTGAACCTCAATATGTTTGGACCTAGCATGGTAGACACGATTGCTAGCCAACATAACACTACTAAGGTTATCACAATGCAATCTCACTCTACTTTCCAGCTATATTCCCAAGTCTTTTAGTAGTTTCATCAACCAAATTGCTTTGCAAGCTGCTAAGGCAGCTCCTTTGTACTTAGCTTCTGTATTAGACAATGCAACAGTAGGTTGTTTCTTACTCTGCCAACTAATCTTACTGTTGCCCAATCCAAATGCATAACCACTAGTTGACCTTCTATCATAGGCACAACAAGCCCAATCAACATCAGTAAACCCTGTCAAGTCAAGAGATTTTCCATATGCATAAAACAACCCATAATCTATAGTACCCTTTATATATCTCATGTTTCTCATGACTGCATCTAAATGTGGTTTGCGAGGCTTCTGCATGAATTGACTAATTATCCCCACTGCATAACATAAGTCAGGATGGGTAATAGTCAAGTATATCAAGCTGCCCACCATCTATCAATACATTGTCACATTCTCTATGTCATTCCCAACATCAATCTGTAGCTTGACATTCTGATCAAGAGGTGTCTCCATAGGCTTGCATTCAGCCATACCATACTTGTATAACATGTCATGAGCATACTGCTTTCAATAGTAGCCATATACCTTGAGGCGTAGAGACTACCTCAGTCCCAAGAAAATACTTTAGTTCACCAAAGTCTTTGACTCTGAATTCAGCCTGTAAACATGATTTAATTTCAGCAATGCCCTCTTCATCATCTCCAGTGATGATAAGATTATCTACATAAACCACTAGAAACACATATCCATGATTTGTCTTCTTCGTGAACAGATTGTGACGTGCATCACCTAATCTAAATCCATGTTGCTATAAATAACTACTGATTTGAGCATTCCATGCTCTAGGTGCTTGTTTGAGTCCATATAAAGCCTTTTTCAGCTTACATACATGTGTAGGAAAGTCCGGGTGAACATAGCCTTCAGGCTGCTCCATATATACTTCCTCAACTAAATCACCATTCAAGAAAGCATTCTTGATGTCCATTTGCCATAATTTCCAGCCTTTGCATGCTGCCAAAGCAATGATAGTTCTGATTGTTGCTATTTTAGCCACCGGACTGAAAGTCTCCTCATAGTCAAGGCCATATTGCTGTGCATAACCTTTTTGCAACCAGCTTGGCCTTATAGCATTCTAATAAATCATTTGACTTGCACTTAACTTTGTACACCCATTTGTAGCCAATGGGGACTTTGCCTTTAGGCAACTCAACCAATTTCCATGTCTCATTTTCAGCTAGGGCTCCATACTCCTCATCCATGGCAGCACACCAGCTATCACTCGGGGGGGTCACCTTGTAGAAGCCCTCTATATAACGTGCGTTCAAAGGATACTTTAAAAACCCCTTTTTAAAAAATTTTCACCATTTTATATACCCCTTTTGTGAATTTTGAAGGCAATAGTTATACCCCCTCTATAAATCTAAAATTCGAATCGAATGTGCATTTTCATGGCCCCTTCTGTATAATTCAAATTACAACATGATACTACAATATTTTAGCCATGGAATTCTCACAATGATCCAAGATGGATATCCAAACACGATGTTAATATTATGAAACTTTTACAATAGCACTGCAACATAGAGCTATACACAAAAGACTCCAAGATCCACATGTCCAAAGCATGTCTTATACATTTGGATTGTGTAGTATGATAAAGGTTGTATATTATAAAAAGAATAATACATAAGTATGTTGACTTCATTGCTTCCATGGCTAGCCATCTCCATGCAATATGCTGCTTGAGAATCCCAAAAGATCAAAATGCCACAAAATTGGTCTGAAATTAAAAAAAAAACAAATTTCCTCTCGTCAAGCACTCACACATCAATATAGTATAACTAAAATCAAAAGAAAAAGATTAGATATTAATTACAATATATGCACCATATGTCAACCATGATGAAATAGTGATACTTCACCTTAATACTTCAACTACAAACTTCTATCAATGTAGCACATTGCCATATGACTAGTTTGAAGATATCTCAAAAGAACTCTTCGATTGCAATACTTCAGCTGCAAAGAGTATACCCCAACGTTGCCAAGTTCTAGCTTGAACGTCCATTACCTACAAGAAAGAAGACACTACAATAAAGATAATGACCTTATTTAGAAAGGCAATACAAAGCTTATCATAGATTAAAAGCACTTACTTTGAGCATGAAAATGATTACTCAGCGCGCTTGAGAAAGTCATTAAATATCTTATAATCATTCTCATCTAGTTGGTATCTATCATTTGATGCATTGTATGTTAAATTTGCCAATGCGATGACTGACTCTATAGCAATCATATTCAAGTCAGTTAAGTCATACGTGAACATGCGTTGTCCTTTTACCCTTTGGTACCAACCAAGCTGAACTTCTATCCCTTGAGGTCGATCTGTCAAATCAAAGCCCCGTTTATAATCCACATATCTACGTTCTACTTTCTTCCTCATCTTTTGGACTCGGCCAAGATACCATGTACCACGAGACTTATCCATTTTATTTAAGTTTGTGGCTTTTCCGTCTCTCTTTGGATGCTTGCTACTACCTTGATCTTGTGTGTCATACACAAAATATACAGCACAATCACAACCTATCCCAAAGAAATTCACATTACTTGATGATTGTGATTTTGATTCATGAATGAAATAGACACCTTGCCTCACTCTTGTCAGTCGATCTTTTGACAATGTTGAATTCCCATTCAATTGGCTGACCAATGTGGACTTAAAAATATACTTTCCATCAACTTCTACTGTTGGGTTGATCTTCTGTCTCTTTGCAATAGTGCCCGAGTCATGAACTTCATCCAAGAGCCCATCGATTTCATGTCGAATCTCACTAAGAGCAATGATCTCATCATCCCCATCTGGAACCTCTTGTAATTGCTTGTCATCACTGCTTGGTTGTGCAAAGTCATCGTACTCATCAGCCTCCCCCATCTCAACATCTAGTTTTGACCATGTCAAATCTGTATCCTCCCAAGGGTGTAACCACCAATTCAAGTTATCTGGTTTGCTAGGTTTCAATCCCAATGACTGACACAACATTTGTGCTTGATGCAAGCCCTCTTTCAAGGCATCCACTATTACATCATCTGAAGACACACAATCATAGTTGCCTAAATCTACTTCTACAATTCCATCTTTTTTATTCAAGCACTTCCATATATGCTCTTGTTTTTTATGAGCCCTTGAGAAAACCAGCCCATCTGAACTACATTCATGCATGGCAATCTTATTCAAAGTACCAACACTATGCAACAAATCTCCAAAGTCAAAGGCTCTCTCTTGTCCCACCATACCTCCAATTTTACTAAAATAAATTTCAGCTGCATCCGATCCAGTGAGATGCAATGGGCACTTGAGAGTAGGATAAAAGTCACGAAAAACCTTTATGAGAAGCACAACAAAATGGCATGAGAGTTGAATATCTGTGTAGGCCTCTCTACTTATGAAATTTATCTTCAAGTTGTACGTTGCATGTTGATGTATCCACAACCTCCAAAGCTTGAAGAAGAAACTAACCTTAGCTGCCATCACCACACGATCCTTCAAGTTTAGATACGGTGATAGGAAAACATCAATGTAATCAGCCACAATATGCAAATATGCCACAGTTCCTTGCACACTTCTCTCTTTCTTCTGTAATTGTCTCATACAACATTGCACTTGTCTGCTTGCAATCCTTTGGGCAGCTGCCCAATTTTGACGATCATTTCTTTGTATATCTCCATCCTGTAGCTTGTGTTTATCAATGGAAAATGAGTTATAGACCATTGCAACATGATTGAGTGTAATCCAAACTTTACCAATCGCAAGTTGTCGAGTAGGGCTATCAAGTGGACTAACAAGCTTTTTTCCACAATGTACAAAGTCTTGATCATGTAAACCATACACATGCCCTTCCACTATTCTCCCTCTTAATTTCCATCCACACCAATTAATAAAGAATCGGTCGCTATGATCTCCAAGGTAATCTTCAAGCATGAGCTTGCGCCGTCTACTATCTCCATCTGAAGAATGCCCAATTATTGGACCTATTGTATCCTTTAGCTTTGCACTCCATAAATGCTCCACAAGATTCCATTGATTTCTAATAAAAACACTATCAAAGCGGTTACATGTGACTTGCACTACCAAAGCTAGTCGTGGAAGACTCTCATGAAGAGGGTTTACTATCAAAAGTCTTGCATAATTTCCCACCACATGATTTTGAAAGGCATCCACTATCGTATTATAACCATGTGACCCCTCTCCTACAATAATTGTGTCGTTTGTAAGGCATTGGTGACGTTCTCCTTTACTTCCACAGAATCCAATAAGAGTGTCATCCTTTGCATTCCACCTGCATTTAAAAAAAATTTCTTTAACTTTCAATATCTTACAAACTTCCTTTACATGATTGAAAGTAAAAAACATTGCAAACTACAAGACATTAGATCTATTAAGATCACCTTATGCGACGTTTGATGGTAGTCTCATCTTCAACAATGATAATCGGCACCATTGACATTACTCCATGTTTACTTTTTGCATCCATGTATATCTTACCCACTGCCTCAAATATATACTCATGCTCTCCAGGCATGAAGTGAATTGCTTTTTTCCCTTGCCTTCTTGTAGTGCACATGGACGGCCCTCCAAGGTTAGTACTCATAAATTCATGCAAGCGTGGCCCGCCCCAAAGCTTAATGAGCTCAAACATGTTCTTTGTGGACTCATTGAATCGTTGTGCTTGTTTTGTTCGTACTATATTCTTTGCTACATCTTGAAAAAAGCCCCACAATGCTTGTTTACCTCCAAATTTACCTTGTCGATGGGCCTCAAATATATTATTACAAAAGCGCCGCACATCCTTCCTATTAAAGCATTCAAAGTTTGCTTCTTTCAAGGACCTAATCCTCACAGAAAGCACAACAATTCTTGCTTCTAACCACCATAGCTTTCTCTTGGATTCTTTCAAGTCTTTCTTGGACTTAACTGTCACATTTTTCAACTCTTCACTGCTAAGATAATCTAATCGCCTTCCTCCTCCTGTATTCCTAACCCCTCTCTTCTCAATAGCAGTACTCTCTCTGTATACTCTCATGCGAAAATCATCACAAGTGGGAATTTTTTTACAATACTCACAAGTAAAACTTTCAAAGGGATTTCCACCACATGAAATACGTTGGCAATTTATGTGTCTGTAGCATCCATCTACCTTAATTTCAAGAGATCCGTCATATAAGATAGCTTTTGTATATGGCTCTGGATACCATTCCTTTCCTATTTTAAGGTCGTGTAGAATAGATTTTATGTTGACGTCACATGCTTTGTAAGGCACGGTCCTTTGCCATAATCCCCAACAGAGCAAATTTAAATCATAAGAAGAAGGCATATATGGGTCACCTGTACAAGTAGAAGGTCCTTTTGAATTTGTTGATACGGTACTTTCTTTGGTTGGGTAAAGAAAAGAGCTCAGTGACTTTTGTTGTGGATCTGCATGAAAGAGCTTCTTTGGTCGCTCTCTAGCATTTGTCAAAACTACATGGTTGGTACATGTTTTTTTGGATATAGCCATGATGTGAGACTTTGACTTGATATGCTCTGTGAGAATCGTATGCAAGTCCGATCTTGAAGGGCACAAATGCAACCATTTCTTATCATACTTACATACAACTCTTACTCTCCCTTTATCTTTGTAGTCATTCAATGTTGCCTCAATAAGCTCAAAATCAGATCCTGTGTGATTTCAAGTCAAAACTCACAAATTAATCTCTAAAATGATTAGAAATTATCCCTAAGATACATATACAAAAGTGATTTTAAAACAAACCCCAACCTTACTAAAGCTCAACTCTTTCATAAACCGGTAATTGTCGTATATGAAAGTAACATTTTATTGGAGGTTTCAATGGTTAAAAAGATGTCACTTGCCTTCATGAGTGCTATTAAAAATATCCATCTCCTCTACTGCAGCTAAAACCGCAACCATATTATCTTCATTGCTTTCTTCTACATCTTTTGAGTTAGATGTCGCTCCCACCTTCAACCCTTGATTTGTCAAATATCTTATTTGATGCGCTTGGCCTTCTAATATATGGGTTCTCATGAAATTAGAAAGACACGAGTAAGCAGATTGCTTGCCAATGACTCCCGATCCATAAGGAGCTTCACATTCATGGCACCATACTCGAGCCAAGGGTGCACCATTAAGATCTTCTATGGCAAGCTCAAACCTATCATCTCTCGGTGGGTTTTGCTCCCTCAACTTCTTGCGAGTCTTCTCACATTGGTTTAGCCAACTTTCAAGAGTAGACTTTGAAATCAATGTGCTCTTGAGCATGCTTTTAACATGCTTTAGGTTGTCACCTGACTTGTGCAAACTATGATCACCTTCATCGCTTGCATTGAAGTTAGTGTCCTCAAGAGTATCCTTCAAGCCTTCACATATGTGTTTTCTAGGCCTGCTCTCATCCCCAACCTTATCTACCATGCTTGAATCTCTCTTTATACCAATAAACTTGACATTCTCTACATGCCAACGCTCTTCTTGTACTGGGTTTATGGTGCAACCACTGTCATCATCTTCATCTTCAATTATGAATTTAAAGGGACCAGATATAAGCTCATCTTGTGTAATCTCTTGTCGTATTGCACTATACGTGGAATCAACCATAACTCAGACATAACCCAAAAGTTTCTTCTCGCTAGACCCATAATCAAACACCTTCATGCGAGTTGTTGAAGCCATGAATGATAAACCTTATAACCAAATACAAAAAAAATAAAAAATTAGTTACTTCTCATATACAAAAAATACACTAATATTTAAAAAATAAATTAGAAGTGTTTCCATCACATAATACATGCATCAATTTCTACTCAATGGAAAATACACCCCATGTTTTTAGCTTGTAACTATTAAGGCAATGCATCTAGTAAAGACTTAAGTATTTATCTAATAAATGTTGGGGGTAAAGGCGCCTCCGCCGTGCCGCCCCGTGTATTACTACACTGACAGTACCCGCCACTGCACACTGCAGGTGGCGGGCGCCCGTCATGTCACTTTATTCTTTATTCTTTTAGTGACAGTTTGAATAAAGGAAGGCCCGGTCACACATTGTGACTGTTGGAGTTCCCATTTCTTGTCTCTCTCTTTCTTGCTCTTGCTCTCCCGCCATAGCTCGCGTGCAAGCTTCGATCCTTCTCACCTTTCAACTGGTATCAGAGCTTGGCATTCTCTTGCTCGAGCTCGACTCGGTGCTTCCCGACCTTCGCATCGACTCGCTTCACGCATTGGGTCTCCATCCCGGCAGCCATAGCCGACCTCTTGAGCTCCCGACTCTCCCCGGCTTCCCGAGCTCCATCCTGGCCTTCTTGAGCTTCATCAGGGCCTTGCCCTTGAGGTATTGCTTCAGCATTTGCAGGCATTTGAGTGTATTCTCAGATTGAAACAGGGCAGGAACAAAGGGCAGCCACTCTTCTTGAGCTCCATAGCTCATATCTTCCCTCCCCTTTGCATTGGGCCTTCATGGCTTGGTATGTGCCTACCTTGGGCCATCATTGAGCCCCCCATTACCCCCTTTTCAGCCCATGTGGAGCAGCAGCAAGTTTAGCACCAACAGGGCAGATTGCATCATTTTTTCCAGGCTGTGAGCACTCATCTACTTCAGCTCCACACTTGGCCATTGCTTCTTGCTCTCTACCTTGATCAAGAGGGCTATAGACTTCATGTTTGATGTCATTAAAGCTTTGGGCATTGGTCTTGATCTTTCGGGGCTGATTTCTTCAGATTTGGGACTGTCATAAACTGTCATAACAGGCTGAAAACAGGGCAGCACCATTGGCATTAGCATTTGTTGCTTATACTCCATTCCGGTTGTGCTATTTGATGCCCGTATGCGGTCTACATGATGCCTAGTGCCTTGGGAATGTATGCACATGATTATGCCATGATTTTGGCTTGAAATATTGGCTGATTTGGGACTGTTATTTACTATTATACAGTGCTGGAAACAGGGCAGCCACACTTGGCATTGGCATTTAATGCTTATACTCTACTCCGGTTACCTTGTTTGATGCCCGTATGCGGTCTACTTCCTACCCGGATGTATTGGGGATGTATGCATTTGGTTTGACCATGATTTTGGCTTGAATTTGGGGCTGAAATCTACTGTTTAGAACAGTAAATACATGCTGGAATAACAGTGGGCTGAAGGTACTTTACATGCTTTGGCACTTACCTACCGATACCGGATGTATGCTTTGAGCTTTGGCATGATATCTCTGACATTTGGGGACGACTTGGAGCATATGTATGAGATTATGGGATGCTTTTGAGCTTCGCATTAGCTCCGTCTTCACTGGCATTTGGACCGACTCGGCATGCTCGTGGACCGCCTATGCCTCATGTCTCTGCTTGACAGTTAGGCTTTTGCATTACATGCTTTGGTTCGTGACATATGCTATTTGGTTCGTGTATGCCATACCGACATTTGGAGCTTGGATTTGGATGTATTTGAGCATTCCCGGCTTACTTGATCACTGATCTTGGTTGCTATTTGGATGTCATTGAGTTGACCAAGAGCTTATTTGGGCTTATGTATTGCTTCATGGTTAATACGACCAGTGCTTCATGTATGTCATGCTCTCTCGGATGCGCTTGATGCATTGACATGGTCACTTATCACTGGTGCTTTCTCTTGGGTTGTTTGAGCTTCTGAGCTCGCTTTGTACGCCTTTTGTGCCAGTGGGAGCATTTTACATGCTTTCTTGACCTTTGACAGTTGCATGCTATTGGAGCACTTACATGTATTTGAAGCAGTTTATGTCTTGAGCAGCTACATACACATTGAGACTTTGGGATCATACTCCGATCTTTATGGATATGCATTGATGTACTCTTGGTTCACAGGATGCTTATGAGCTGAGTCTCATATTTGGATCTTTCTCTTTGAGCAGATACCTATTTGTGTCAGGTTTTGGCAGTTACAGGAACACTTTGCCTAGAGTGTCTGGGGGTGTGCCTTTCACTGGCAGATGTTATTTTGACATGCTTGGTGTTGAGCTCATGTTCTTTTCACTGTCATTGGCCTTGCTTATGTCCGTTTCATGCCGGCTTTGGACCTAGCATTGTTTGCTTGACATTGGATCCTATTTTGGGACAGTTTGCTCTCTAGACTGCATACCTGCAATTTATTACAGCAAGCAGTTATTGGTGGACTGAGGTGTACTTTTCATGCTGAAATATCCTGATTTGGTGTACTGCACCTAGTACTAAGTGGGTAGCCACTTTTGGCACACTTTGCTCACCCTTTGGACCCCGTTTTGGTCATTTTTGGGCAGTTTCTGCAGTAAAACAGCAAGCAGTTTTGGACTGTTTGGGCATTTCCAGCCTGCATAATGGCGTCATCTTCGCATGATAGTGCCATCTTTAACATTACAAAGTTGGATGGTACCAACTACTCTTACTGGAAGAGTCAAATATGGCAGGTTTTGGTGCAGAAATCTCAGATTAAGCCACTTCGGTTGAGTGGGGAGCAGCCTGAAACTATGGACATTGACGACTGGCTTGAACTTGATGAGCTATGCAAGTCCACGATTGTATTGTCTCTCACTGAACAGGTACATTATAATGTATTTGAGGAAGCACAGAGTGCATGGGATCTATGGAATAAGATCAAGAATCTTTATGATAAGAAAAGTCCGGCGAGTCAGATGTACTGGTTGAAGCAGCTTATGGATCTGCGCATGAAGGATAATGCGACTATGTCTGCTCACTTGAGCCAGTTCCATGCTATACTGAAGAACTTGACTTCGCAGGATATCACCTTTGGAGAGGAAGTAACTCCTCTTTTCTTGCTTGGAACTCTGAATGAGTCATGGGATGTATTCCGCACTGCCCTTTGTGCCTCTAGTGCTACTCTAAAATTGGCAGATGTTGAGAGTGCTCTTCTTCAGGAAGAGGTGAATCGCAAAAACTTGGATGCCTCTCGTGGTAGTCATGCTTTGACAGTTAGAGGCAGGAATGACAGGTATGACCGTGGTAATGGCCGAGGCCGTGACTCGCAGAAGGGTCGGTCTAAATCTCGTGGTGGCAAGTCGCGTGGACGCAATGCAAATGTCACTTGTCATCATTGTGGGAAAAAGGGCCATATTAGACCACAGTGTCATGAGTTGCGCAATGAGAAGCGCAAGGATAAGGGGAAAGATAAAGTGCAGGAGAAGTCCTCTGATCGCAGCATAGTACCTGCGAAGTCCAACGTCAAGATTGAGGAAATTAATGTCACGCAGACTGAAGAGTCCGATGGTGGTGATGAGTTTATACTTGCAGCTAGTTCTTCTGATGCTTCACACTTGACTGAGACACCTAGTATGTATGCACAGTGCTGGTTATTGGATTCAGGTGCGTCATTCCATGTGACGCCTTACCGTGAGTGGTTTCACTCTTACCGTACTGTATCTGGATCAGTCAAACTTGGAGATGACAGGTCTCTTGATATTGTGGGCTGTGGAGATATTCAGTTGCAGTTTTCCACTGGCAGTTCCTTTTTGCTTAGGGATGTACGTCATGTACCTGCGCTTACGCGTAGTCTTATGTCTGCAGGACAGTTGGATGATGCAGGATTTCATGTCTGTTTTGGGGATTCTACCTGGAAGATTACCAAAGGCAGACTTGTGCTTGCTAGAGGCGCCAAGGCTGGCAGCCTCTATCCTCTTGTTGTATCTAGGTCTTCTGTAGACCATGTTTTGGCAGTGGGCTCTATCCCACATGTATCACTTTGGCATGCCCGTTTGGGGCATATGTCTTTGAAAGGAATGAAAATGTTATCTGGTTTGCAGTATCTTCCGCCTTTGGATTATGCATGTTTTGACTCGTGTGATCATTGTCTTTATGGTAAGCAGAATAGGTCTACGCATAAGAAATCGGGTAGGCCACGCATGAGTGAGCCCTTGGCATTGGTGCATTCCGATGTTTGTGGGCCTATGCCTTGCATGTCTATGGGTGGCGCGAAGTACTTCGTTACCTTCATTGATGATTTTTCTAGGAAAGTCTGGGCTTATCCCATAAAGCAGAAGTCCGATGTCTTGGCAATTTTTCAGAGATGGCTTGCTCTTGTTGAGAACCAGACTGGGTATAGGCTGAAATGCCTTAGGACAGATAATGGGGGAGAATATGTCTCGCATGCTTTTGAGCAGTTTTGTGATGACAGGGGTATTAAGCGTCAGTTGACCGCCCCTTACACCCCACCCCAGAATGGTTTGGCTGAGCGCATGAACAGGACTATTCAGGAGCGTGTGCGCTCTATGCTTAGCCATGCAGGCCTACCCCCGAGTTTTTGGGCTGAGGCAGTTAGTACGTCAGTGCATGTCATAAACCAATCGCCTTCCAGTGGATTGGATTTCCAGGTTGCAGAGGAAGTTTGGGCTGGTAAGCCACCCTCTTATGCGCATCTCCGTGTCTTTGGATGTGAGGCATTCTGCCATGTGCCCAAGGACAAGAGGAGTAAATTGGATCCAAAGAGCATTAAATGCATATTCCTTGGCTATGGTGAGTCAGGAGAGATGGGCTATCGCCTATGGGATCCGCAGGCGCGGAAAATAGTACGTAGCCATGATGTCGTCTTCCATGAAGACAAGATGCACAGGCAGCCTGAGAAGGTGGTTGAGATCCGCAGAGTGATCTTTCAGGAGGAGCCTAGAGCTCCAGCACAGCCAGTAGTACAGCCTGCAGCAGTTCCTCCACATGGCCAGGATGTTGGACAGGCAGTTAGAGAGGCAGCAGAGCCTACGGTGAGACGGTCTGCTCGAGACAGACGTCCACCTGACAGATTTCAGCCCTCTATGCATTATGTTTTGGTTACAGATGCAGGAGAGCCTTTCACTTATGATGAGGCTATGCACAGGGGTGACAGTCACTCCTGGGAGAGGGCTATGCAGTCTGAGATAGACTCCCTGCATAAGAATGAGACTTGGGATTTGGTTGCCTTGCCTAAGGGCAAGAAGGCTTTGCCATGCAAGTGGGTGTACAAGCTGAAAAGTACCCCTGGACACCCCAAGACGGCATACAAGGCTAGATTGGTAGCAAAGGGTTTTAAGCAGGAACATGGTGTGGACTTTGATGAGGTCTTCTCTCCTGTGGTTAAGATGACCACCCTGCACTTAGTCTTGGCTTTGGTTGCACAGCTTGACTTAGATCTATATCAGATGGATGTCAAGACGGCTTTTCTACATGGGGACTTGCATGATGAGATCTATATGGATCAGCCTAAGGGCTTTGCAGAACCTGGCAGGGAGCACCTAGTGTGCAAGTTGAAGAAGAGCTTGTATGGCTTGAAGCAGGCACCTAGGGAATGGTATCATAAGTTTGATGCCTTTATGCAGTCACAGGGCTACAGCAGGAGTGCTATGGATCCGTGTCTTTACACGAAGAAAGCTCGTGATGGCAGTTTGCTTATCTTGGTACTCTATGTTGATGATATGCTGATAGTAGGGAAAGCTCATGATGAGCTAGATGCTCTTAAATCTCACCTAAAGAAGAGCTTTGAGATGAAGGATTTGGGACAGGCCTCACATATACTTGGGATGCGCATTAAGCGCGATAGGCATCAGGGACTTTTGTATCTCTCACAGCGGGAGTACATTCATAAAGTCCTTGAGCGCTTCCGCATGCAGGACGTAAAGCCTATTGGCTGTCCATTACCTTCTTATGTGAAGGTATCACAGGCCGATTGTCCGCAGACAGATGAGCAGAGGGCCGAGATGGCCAAGATCCCTTATGCATCAGCCGTGGGCAGTTTGATGTATGCCATGATAGCCACTCGTCCAGATATTGGACATGCAGTTGGTGTTGTGGCACGCTATATGGCTACACCTGGCAGCAGACATTGGGATGCCGTGAAGGGTATCATGAGGTACCTGAAGGGCACAGCAGATATGTGTATTTGCTATGGCAGCCAGGATACAGGGGTCGTGGGGTACACTGACTCCGATTATGCAGGACATGCAGATAGTAGGAAGTCCACTTCTGGCTACGTATTCACCTATGCTGGAGGGGCTATCTCTTGGATGTCCAGGGTTCAGAAGTGTACGGCTTTGTCTACCACTGAGGCCGAGTATGTTGCAGCCACTGAGGCTTGCAAGGAGGCCATATGGTTAGGCCATCTAGTTGCTGACCTTGGGATTGATGCTACACCTACACTGCATTCGGATTCTATGAGTGCCATTCAGTTGGCTAAGAATCCGGTCTTCCATGCGAAGACGAAACACATTGAGGTGAGGTATCACTTCATACGTGGTGTCATGGAGGACAGGTCTGTTGACCTTGTCAAGATCTCCACTGACGAGAATCCTGCAGATTTGCTCACGAAGAGCCTCACTACTGAGCGCTTTCCCTTCCTCAGGAGGTTGATGGGCGTTGGATGAGATGTCGCCTTTCCTCATCCCTTGTACCTATGTACATTTGTACTGTCTTTTCTTTTTTTCTTTTCTCTTTCACTAGGGCAGATTCGCCTTTAAGTGGGAGGTTGTTGGGGGTAAAGGCGCCTCCGCCGTGCCGCCCCGTGTATTACTACACTGACAGTACCCGCCACTGCACATTGCAGGTGGCGGGCGCCCGTCACGTCACTTTATTCTTTATTCTTTTAGTGACAGTTTGAATAAAGGAAGGCCCGGTCACACATTGTGACTGTTGGAGTTCCCATTTCTTGTCTCTCTCTTTCTTGCTCTTGCTCTCCCGCCATAGCTCGCGTGCAAGCTTCGATCCTTCTCACCTTTCAATAAAGCCTATCCATAGAAAATAAAGTATATAGCATTAGAAATGATAACAATATATAAAATTCACCAATACATTCTGAGCACTTGATCAGGTTGATGACTAACCTTACAAAACTAGGGTATTTCTCATAGGAGAATGTTTACTTGCACTAGTGGAGGTGACAAGTTATTGCATCACTTCAAAAGCAATAGTTTGTCGAGGAAAGTTTAAGAGGTTTGGTATCATCTATAATTGCTAGGTACACTTGGTCATTAGTTTTTTAAACATTCATTTATAATGTATTATTATTTTCTAATCATTAGTAATTTAAAATGCAATATGGATACGATGTGAAATCATAGCTTTTTAAACCATTGAAGTAGTTCTCTTTCTTGCATGCTTGTGTGTTTACAACAACAATATATCTCTTTGGCAACTTAAAAAAATCACATGTATACAACACTCCACTTGCACAATCATATTTAGCAAAGAAAATAAGAGAGATTGAAACTTTGTATATGCATTAAATGGTTCGTTAATGTTTCACGTATGCTATCTAGAGACTATTTATAGATATAAAATCTACACCATGATACTAAATATGAAACAATGTGGTTATTAAATTTCAAAACTTGAGAAAGTCAACCGTGCAAATTGCTGACAAGACACATAAAGACACAAAATCTTGAAATAATTGCTCTTGAAGACGTACATCCACATAACTAACTTAATCTTAAAGCACAAATTATAAGTTGTATTCTATAGAGCATATAGCTTTACAAGAAATATACAACTATCCTTGGTTTCATGAGTCATAGAGACTCCAAAAATTGATAGGTTGTTTTACAAAATACAAGGGGAGATTACAAGAGGTGGGTTGTTCAAAAAGGGTGAGCTAGAATAGGGCCAAGCTCTACAAGTGATCTTTGTGCTTTTGCAGGATCAGTGCTGCAGTGTGCTCTCAAAAAGTCATCAAGGTCTGCAAAGGACATTCGCATGGCCTTATCATCTAACAACATGCGATCCCTTGCCTTGAACTCTATTAAGTGCATGATGAATTCATCTGGGGTATCTCTCGGCTCCCTACGCAACCATAGACGTTGGCCTAAGCGCCAAAACTCAACGAGACAGATGATGAGCCAACCAACTGCGTATATATCTGACTCCTTGCTGTAAGCAGACTCACACAATGGATCATAGATCTCAGGAGCAATCCATGGCCTTCTTTTCCTTTCCAACACTCCTTTCCGTTGGCACTCATCTACGATGTGCATGGGCTCATTTGGTCCCCTAGATGGGCAGTTGAGAGCTCGTCTTTTCATACCAGAAATAAGCATGAGACCCCAATCTATGATGCCCACCCTGGGGGTGTTATCTCTGGTGAAATCCAACACCATGTTCTTGGCATGTAAGTCCGAATGGACGATACTAGCACTATGCACGGCCTTCATCCCATCCACCAATGCATGAATAATGTTTGGCATATTATTGATGACGCCCACGATCCTAGCCCTCTCCTCTGCAGAAGGCACCTTGTCAGGATCAGGTCTGAACCCCATTGATGGCTTGTGGAGGTGCTCGATGGTTCTCCTATATTTACATTTTTGAAAAGGGCCCCACATCAATATATCATCTATTGTACCACCATTGAAAAAGGGAAAGACTGTAACCCAAGGGGGCTCATAAGTAAAGGCAATGCATCGTACAATGGATGCATTGACCTTTTGCATCCCACACTCCACTTGGAATTGCTGCAGCTTAACATTGTTGAAGCCCTTGTACATTTTGGCGCAATATGTTAACTCTAAAGGAAAATAAGTAATATTATCAATAGTAACTTGGACACACTGTCCAAAGGAACCTTCACCAATGACTCTACCTAGCTTGATGGCATCAAAGGGAATGCCAATCGTTGGTGCGCATTGGTGATTCCTCAATGTGCGCAACATAGTTCCTGCCCCTGACGGATTCTCTCTCTTCTTTGTTGGACTAAAAATGGGACTTGCATTTATAGTGGTCTTTAGACGTTTTGGTAGAGAGGTTGTCCCGGACAAGTCCTTTGCTCGCTTTAAGCGTGCCACCTCTTCTCTCCACTTCATGTTCCAAAAGACTAACCTCTCCTTCAATGCAGACACTGGTGCTAACTCCTTAAGATCTTCAACCATCATGGGTGCATTTCCAAGCAGTGTACGACAAAGATGCAAGTTCTTCTCGGGATCCCAAAGTGCATCAGTGACTAGGTGCGAAAGCCCTTGCTGCTGCAACATGGTCTGCATGGATGTACATGCTGAATTGCAGAAAGTAACAAAGACAATTTCATTACTATTGATGAGTGATATCTGCTCTTCTGTGCTGGATGATATAGCCTCTATCAAGCAAATGCGTAGTGCTTTGGCAATGTTCAAGGCCATCTTCACAAATTGTAAACTCTCTACAATAAAGAAAAGAAGTGTATAAGCATAATGGCCAAGGCTTAAGCTACCAATTGTAAGTTAAGCTACATAACTTTAATATAACTGTATGACATATAATATTTGATTAAGAATACAATTGTATGATATCAATCTTAATTTATATTGGTGTTGCATATGAACTTCAATTGCATGATACCATCTAAATATTGAAAAGGTAACACAAATTACATCTAGTCATAACTTATTAAAAACATACAAATGCAAGAACATGATAGATTTTAAAAAAACTACACATAGATCAGGACATTTTTTGGCCGAATAGATGACCTAAATGCCCATCCCATTGAACAATAGCAAACAATTAGTGTATCAGGACATTACGAAACCGAATGCACGATCAAATGCCCATCATTTATTTTATGTGTAGCTTGTCAAGACACTATTTAGCCAAATTCACGACCAAGTGCCCATCTACACCTAGGGGGGAAGGGAGGGTATCACAACCAAAGTGACACCTCTATGCCGAGTTCACGACACAGTGCCAAGTCAATTGTGACATACTTATAAAAAGACACTCACTTGCCGAGTTCACGACTAAGTGCCTATTTAACAAGCACCTTTTGGCCCTATGAAATCATCACAAGACAAACATATTATGATGCACTCATCCCCCAAGGCGCACTCATCCCTTGAGACCCTTATACATAGTGATGATTCTAATCATGTGTGTACCTATGTTATGCATTCAAGGAGGCAAGGGAGCATTAAGTGTTAATCATAGAAGTACATATACATAAATACATAAATCTATTAAGATAGAAGTACATATACATAAATACATACATGTATCTATTAAGATATTGGTACATAAGCAATCTTTTAAATTATACACGTTACTTTGCACATTTGTCATAAAATTCTTTTTCACAATTCTCTTCTTATCCCCCCTTTCTCTTAATCAAAGGGATTCTCATTACAATTTTGAAGCTTTTAAATCGTTTTGTAGGTCCTAGGGAGGGTCTAAGCAATAATATCTTATCTTATTTTCAATATTGCAGAAGTAAATCTCCATTCATGCTAATTCAACCAAAATAGGAGAGATGCACTGAATAGAAAGATCAAAACACCAGTACGAGAAAACCATCTATGTTGGAAAGCATTTCTTTGTGACATATAATAGACCAAGCATCTCAAAGTAGATGTCTTAATTATTCTTAAAATAAAAACACAAAGTTGGATTGTTGAAACTGTGTATACCTCTTATTATCTTCAAGCATGCCAAGCACACAAAATTTCCCACAGGTTGTGGATAGAAGGGCGTGTTCTACCAGCATTGACATTACAAAGCAGGGTTGCAGACGTTTTTGCTACCAACATACATCCAACTGCCGCATAGGAAAATGTATTTTGTTAGATCATGCCATAGGGGTTGTTATTGGAGAGACAGCATTTGTGGGTTGTCAATGTGGCTATTCTGCATCATGCAACCTTAGGTGGGACATGTAAAGTTGGTGGGGACAGGCATCCTAAGATAGGAAATGGGGTTCTGATAGGTGCCACTGCAACCATTCTGGGCGACATGAGGGCGACATCAAGGTGGGGGATGGGGCCAAAATTGAAGCTGGTGTAGTGGTACTCATGGAAGTGCCACAAAGGACTATTGTAGTCAGTTTCCCAGCAATGCTGGTAGGCCTAAAGCACCAGCCTACTCTCCTCAAGGAGATGCCTAGTTATACCATGGATCAAACATGGTTTGATTATGTGATTTAAGCTACTCAAAAGTGCATTTTTCAACTAAATAAATATTTATCTTACAAGATAATGATGGTGTACCTGCGAGCTGTCGATTATAGATTTATTCTGCACAGAGAGAGAATAGTTGTGGGTGACAATGAGGCTAAAATGGATAGCATCGACAAAGCAGGCAGCATCAAATAACGTTGACAGAATTATTGACAGCATCGACAGGTGGCAGCATCGAATGTGGGAGGAGGCATCGAACTACATGGGAGGAAGCCGAGGAGGAAGCAGCATCATTGGACAGCATCGATAGGAGGTGGCATCGACAGGAGGCATCAATGACAACATGTGGGAGGAGTCGTCGATGGACACCATTGACAGGAGGCAGCATCCGTAGGAGGCAGTATTCGCAGGAGGCAGTATCCGCAGGAGGCAGCATCGAACGTCAACATCGAACGCTCGTCAAACATCAGCATCCACAGCATCGAACGTCAGCATCATCGGTAGCATCCACAGCAGCAAGCATCGAACGTCAACGAAAGAGGAAGGCATCCACAGCATCATCGACAGTATCCACAGCAAGCATCATTGGCATGTAGAGGAAGGCGGGAGGAGGGCGGGAGAAAGGCAAAAGGAGGGCGGGAGCAGGTAGAGAAAGGTGGGAGGAAGGCGAGAGGAGGGCGGGAGGAAGGCGGGAGCAGGGCGAGAGCAAGTACAGGAAGGCGAGAGCAGGGCAGGAGCAGGTAAAGGAAGGCGGGAGGAAGGCGGGAGGAAGTAGAGGAAGGTAGGAGCATGCAGGAAGGCATGAGAGAGAGAGAGAGAGAGGAGCCGATGGGTAATTTAGAGGGTGGAAAATTATGAGAGAAAGAGAAGGTGGGCATTTATGACAAAAACATCCACATGCATTTGCACTTAGTCCACATTACACCTATAGTACTATGTGCATCAATGTTGCACATATACCCATGCACTAATGCACATAGTCTTGATATCATCTAACTTGGCTCATAGATCACTACATGAATAGTGACCCACACATCCCTCCTAGGAGTCTTACCCCAATGCATACCCAAACCTTCACCTTTCATACATACTAACACGCACATAGTAGGGCATATACGTTAGATCACACCATTTCATGTGGAAACATCTTTATGCAGGTGAACTTTTAGGATCAAACATTGAAACAAAATGTGATATGCAAAGAACAAAGGGAATCAAAAGCTAGAGCATAAAAGCTAAGGGAGGCATAAGGTAACACTCATTTAGACAAGTGAAACAACATTGATTGACTTATTCTTTGATTATCTAGTGTGTTATAAATTGCTTGATTGATGAATTCAAAAGTTGTTGAAAAAGAGCTATAGTTTTCTTACATTCTAAGCACTTGAATGTGCTTGGAATTAAGGAGATGTGCAATCATTGCTTATGATGGTCCATGTATGTTTTGAAAATTGTCACAAAATTCATTGAACTTGATTAGCTAGCAACAAAAAGAATGAGACTTAGAAAGCAAAGATAAGAATAGACTGAAAGACTGAAAAACACTCAAATTATAACAAGAAGGTCTAGGACTTAAAACCCTCATTCTAGATTCAAAATATTGCCCCCCATTGAGAGAAAATACCTAGCCTTAGAAGGAATCCTTAACCTTCTTCAACACATTGTACAATTAAATATCTCTATTATGACCGAAGAAGCTATGGAACATAGCATCATAGAGTTGGAGCATGAAGGTCCAAATCAATTTGCAAATATCAATGATGATACATAGCAATAGCTTGCACACATATAAGCTATGATATCCAACCTCCACAAAATCATTTTGAATGTAGAAGCATTAGGGTTCTTGCGAGATTTGCTTTCAAATCTAGGCAGAACACATGAAACTCAAAACCACAAGAATAAAGCCACAAAATGATTTTGTAATTGTCAGGGAAAACTAACTTATTGTTGTATTGTCCTGCCACAACGAGGGATCTTTAAACTACTGCGTCCATAACGACTCCGTCTCACTTTCTTGATATTTGATTGAATGCAAAGGTTTCGCAAAGGGGAGCTACTAATTGCCAGACCATCTCTCTTACTGAGACTTGTATTGTATTATTATTAATGGTGTCAAAAAAGAATCTCTGAGTTACAAAATTAGAAGTCATTTGGCCTCCATTTGGCTAGCTAACTTAGCTCATTATTGCTAAAGTGATTCTCCTTACAAAGTCCCCTAAGATATCACCAAACTTTTGGCCATATTGCAGCCTAGACAACTTGCCCATCTCCTTCTCCTAAGAGGAGTTTAATGTGTGGCTACCATATCTCAAGTAGTGTAAATCACCTAGTTATGTTAACAACAAAAGCTTGTGGGCTGGGATATAGGATTTTGGGTTGTGAATAGTTAATCCCCATTGACTCAATTTGGGAAGAACCTCCCTCCAAATATGGGGGGCATGGAAACCATCCCAGAATAAGTGTGAAGGCGTTTCACTCCTCCACAGACACATGGACCATCTAAAATGCCTTTGTTCATTAATTTTTAACGTATAAAAAGAGCACCTAAAATGAGTTTCTAGTTAAATACTCTATCTCTAAGAGGAGCCCTAATGTTCCAAAGATGAACAAGTGCCTCCTCAATCTCAACATTTGACAATTCAATGCCCTAGATTCTGCAAATGTGGCTAAAATCAAGTCAGCACCTTAACAATAGCTTCCTAACATGAGTGGAAGACAATGATTGGCTGATCTTCTTGCCTTCTATGCAGAGAGGGGGGGTGTTATCCATACTAAGATGCGATTTACTACTACACCATTGTATCACTTCTATTTTGACCACTATCCATGATAGTTTACAAGGTTGAGTGAGTTGAGCAACCTCTTGATTGCCCTCCTCCAACCTGAGCCTCCAACACTTCTAATCTGCCTTGATGTAGCCAATGCCTAATTTAAAGGACTCCTTTTTTTCCAAGATCCACAACTCTTAAATCATAAAGTGGGCCACTTTACTCAAGATAGTGAGCCACTTAACTTGAGTTAAGTGTGGGTAATTTTTTGGAGCCATGCACTACCTTGCCGCACACCATTTTACTAGCATATGCCCTAAAGGGAAATGCTAATAAAATTGCAAGGAGAGGGAACAACTATGGATGCTTTGCCTCATTCGACAAAGGCACCTGTGTTTCCTCTGTGTTGCCTATAATCCTCAAACTTTGAAGTTGTCTAGATCTTGATGTGAATTGATGAAAAGCTATGATAGAATCCGTCCCCCCTCCCCCACGCTAGTTGAAAAATATTGTCTCATGAGAACATATATGCATTTAAGTATTGATTCCCCTCCCCCCATCTTCCCCCCACCCATCCCCTTCCCATCCCACACACACCCCCCTATCCCCCCCCCCCCCCCCCCCTCCCCCCTCTTGATTCCCTAAAAAAGTGTGCTTCTAAAAAATTTTGAATTAAAAAACCCCTAATGTAAATTTTACATGAGGTGCATTTATAAACCCCTTCTGTTTTTGGAAAACTGTAAGCCCACATAATAAAAATACCCATTCTTTTGAACTCACGTGGTATATTACATGTTCTATAGGTGACCCCCCCGAGAGCTATCATCTGTAACTGCATCATTAAAATTTGTAGGTTCTTTGTAACCTATCACACTAGCTATATATGCATAATATCGGGTTGAAGAACCAGTGTATGTAAACCTTTCAATTGGTTTTCTAACTCTCTTAGATCTTTGTAATCGTGGCTCACTTTGAGCTTGCCTCTCATGACGTGGTATATAACGACTCTGCCTTGCTCTAGGCGTAATAATAGATGGAATGCCCAACTCACTATCAAAACTATCACTACTGGACAACTCATAGCTCGACCTATCACATCCTCAAGCATATTTTCTTTTCCCTTATCCAATCTCCCTCTCATTGATGTATCCGTGTTAGTGGATGTAGGAGTATGACTCTGCAAGCGTCTTGACCAAGAGCTTACTATAGGTGACCCATCACTTGTAGGACCATTCATAGATTTACTCACTATAGGTGTATTTTCAGCATTACTAGTGCTAGCTGATCCATCAATAGCCATTGCAACAGGATTACCATACCACGATGCCAGCTCATCAAAAACATCTCTGCTAATCAATGTCTCATGTGTAGATGGTACATAACACTTGTAAGCTTTTCGGTCTTGTGCATAACCAAGGAACACACTCTTGACAGCTTTAGGATCTAATGTCTTCCTCTTTTCATCAGGAACATGCACATATGCAATGCTGCCAAATACCTTCAAGTGTGAAATGCTAGGATTATGACCATACAACCTCTCATATGGAGTTACATCATGAATCCCTGCTGTTGTAGGGGTTCTATTCAGCACATAGACAGTAGCCACTACTGCTTCAACCCAATAACCATTTGGCAAACTCTTTTCATTCAGTATAGCTCTTGCTGATTCCATCAGTACCCTATTTTTCCTTTTTGCTACACCATTTTGCTGCAGTGTATAGTTGCAAGTTAATTGTTTTCTGATACCATGTTTAGCAAGGTACCTGTCAAAGTAATTAGAGACATATTCTCCATCTCCATCTGATCTAAGTCATGAAATTTTACAGCTCAACTCATTTTCAGCATGCTTCTTGAAGTCCTTGAATGCATCAAACACGTCATCCTTATGTTTCAGTATGTAAAGCCAAGTATACTTGCTGAAACCCGCCAGATCCATACTAGCCCTGTGTATTTGTGCAATGCCAGACATTCTGCTGATGCTGTCTTGAGTGTCTCCTCGACCTCAAAAAGAGCCACAACCTCTGCTGCCTCTATCACACTGGCTAGAGTAAAGAATAATGTCTCTACTTTGAGATGTACTAGAACCTATATTCAGCCCAAGCTTAACTTCCTCATGCAGCAGCAAAGCAATCAGCTCATCCCAATCAGGGGATTCAGCTCTCACAGAAATAGATGTATCAAATGCTTTATACTCTTTGCCAAGTCCATTCAATGTCACTGCAATCATATCATCCTCAAACACTGAAGATCCAATGGTGGCAAGCTGATCCACTATGTTCTTAATCTCTGTAGTGTAGGCCTAAATGCTTCTGCCATTCCTAGACATGTTATTGAATTGTTACTTTAGTTGAATCTTTCTTGCATGTGTTACATTTCCAAAAAAATTTCATGAGTATATCCCATGCATCCTTTGGGGAACTGCATCCAGTAATCTGTATAACCATAGCATCTAATATACATAAGGAAAACCAATGTAACACCTTGCATGCTCTCTCAATCCATAGCTTATGAGACCTTTTTTTATCATTTGTCAGATTTCTTTCATGCATTTCAGTTTCAACCTCATCATCTATACAATAACCTCTGCCAACCAAAAAATTCTTCATATGGAACTTCCATAAAGCAAAATTTTTGTTTTCTAACTTTTCTCCCACAATTTGAGTGATATTTTCAATGCCTTAAGCATTTTCCATAGTTGCAGCTTAGGTATTCAGTGATGTATACAACCTGTAAGTATCTGACTCCTTTTCCCACAGTTCAGGACCTGTTTCCTACTATTCAGGACAATTTTCTGCAATTCAAGACATTTTCTTGACAAGCTGATTGCTATAAAATGATGGTCAAGCATAATGGGTTGTTTCTCAAATAACCATTTTTGTAGCAAGATATAGCTTTTGCAAAAAAACAGGGCTGCAGGCACAGTCTCCTTTGATGACGTTTTCTTCAGATCTGATGTCTTGATGTCAAATGGCCACTGCCAAGCCTTCGGGTTTCCTACATTCAAGCTCTGATACCATGTTGAAAGAGAGGGAGCTCATTGTTGTTGTTCTTCCCCTATTCTTCCATCATACTAACTAAAAGAGACTTACACACATAGATATGACTAACCAAGACTAACCGTGTTTAAGTCACTGACTACACCAACTTATTGAATGTCACACGTGTATAGTTGTATCCAACTAATGTTGGTCACACACATAAAGATAGACTGACTGAAGAGTAATGGGAGCTTGATATTCTAACAAAAATAAGGACCGCCTATAATTTTCAAACTATAATTGTGTATTATAGCCACTAACTAAGAGTAGACCACTCAAGATCAATGCCAAGTCCAAGAAGGTTAAGCATTTATTGGTGCTTTCCCAGTGAGTAAATGATCACACAAATGTCAAAGTAGATGGCAATGTTGTCAATGGCAAGCAACATGACTACTAAGAGAAGGACATGATGTTGTCCTACAGTGTGTGAGCTATGCCCGATGGTTAGAGAGCCTTCAATAGTAGAAAATGGTTACTCCAATGCCTTTGGCAAGGCACAAGGAAGGCTCTTGAAGCCTCAAGTTCAATGGGGAGTAGCTATGATTAAGCCTTCATATTAAAACTTATTGGAGATAACCTATGTGTATACTTCTTGGAGCTGAGAGCAATACCCTCTTGAAGAAGACTCAATGCAATTCTAGCCACTACCCTAAAGAAATCTCTACAATTCTGTATGAATCTCTAAATCTACAGGAGATAAACTCATACTTCATTGTCGGGCTGCCCTGGCTGTCAAATTGCAAGCTTTACCCATTGACTACTGCTCAAGTAAAATGTTAGAAGCGCCTTCTCCAAAATGCCAAGCTCTAATATCAGTTTGAAGTGCACAGATCCGTGGATTGAGCTTCAAGATATGTCAATGTCAATGGAGATATAGGTAGAGTGAGAGAGAAGCGGACACAGTATGTGGGTACAACAAAAGTACCACTTTAGGTTTTTAGATTGGTTTATGTATGGAGATGGTACAACCCCGAAGGGTACATTCACACATAGTGCGGGTGTGGGTACGACGATCCTTTATTTCCAACGAGGCAATATCATCTGTTGAGTGGTGAAGGTTGTGACTGTTAATTTCAGCTTCTCAACCTCTTACATCTTGGCATCATCAAAGAATTGGGTCATGTCTACAAATTCCTCATCATCCCCCTCTTTTGACTCACTCGAGACCTCCAAAGCTTGTTCTTCAATTGGGGTTTGGGAATTTGATTGATCAAGAGGGTAGTGTATGTATTTGGTTTAGGCTTGAAGGGTTCCTTGGGAGGTTGCTCCTTTTTCTTTTATTTTTAGACTTTTTAGGTTGGACTTTCTAAAAGTCATGTTGATCCTCTTTGTTCTATGTAACAAGTGGCCTTCTAGGGAATCGAGGCTCTATTTTTACTTTCCCCAATTTGGGCAGTCTCTTATAAAATGTGCTTGTTTTAGGCATTTTGAGCACATGTTTGGGAGATTATTGTATATCACCTTCTACATATGGATGATCTACCCTCTAGGGTTTCCTAGAGATAATAACTTCTTTAAGCTTCTTGCTAACATCTATCTCAACTAATACATGAGGATGCTAGTGGAGCTTATTATCGAATTGGGATTTTGGACCCTGTATTTTGCCTAGTGGGATTGTTATGGTGCCTAAGCATTGGTAAAATGGACCTAATAAGTCCAGAATTCAACCTAGACCAGGATGTTGGTGGGTGTGGGCAATGAAAGACTCAATTTGGTGCATCATCATAGTGGCCCCAATAGAAGAGGAGGCTATGAATGCAACGGTTTTGTTAAACCATAAAGGTATTGTAAAAGAGGCAATTCTCACAGCAAATAAAATAACTGGAAAATACAAGAATACACCAAATATGCCAAGGAAACCATAGCCAAGGTGGCTAGGCATGAAAATGTATTGCCATGAATGGTTGAGAATCAAAGATGAATGCTGCAATAAGATACTCACCTCTTGCTATGGTGGACATAGGTACACACCCCTATGATAGGTGGGAGGAAGGATCCCTCAATCTTGTATTCTTGAAATGGCAAAAAGATCCTTCACATGTTACATCTCCGCCCCTATGATGGACATAAATACACACCCCTATGATATGTGGGAGGAAGGATCCCTCAATCTTGTATTCTTGAAATGGCAAAAAGATCCTTCACATCTTGCTATGGTGGACATAGGTACACACCCCTATGATAGGTGGGAGGAAGGACCCCTCAATCTTGTATTCTTGAAATGGCAAAAAAATCCTTCACATGTTACATCTCCACCTTTTATACCAAACCCTAGCATATCCTAGACTAAGGTATTTTATGTTTTATTACAAGCCATCCTAGCCTAGAAGAGCTTTGTCCTCAAAGCTGAATTGGGAACAAATTATAAGGATGATTACAAGGATAGCTTGAAGCATATGGAATCAAGCTAAAGTAGAGCTCTTATGTTGATGAAGAATCAAGAAGTTGATGAAGAAATGACCATGTAAATGAAACACACTGCTATAAGCTGTCCAAAATAGGTTGTATACAAAATTGGCCATATCTTGAGCTAGAAATGTCCGATTTCCATGTGCTATATATAGAAATGTAGAGGACAACACATAGCATCTAGCCATGCCTTCAAAATCAATTTTTGATGAAGATAAGGTAATTAACTTTTTGACAAGAAATTATTACATCAAACTGTTTACTGTTCTGTTCATGAACTTGTAAAATCCATGGAAATTGCTCCAAGTATGATGCTTGTTGCCAAGAAGATTCTTCGATAGGCAAACCTTTCCATTTGATAAGGTATTCCACAAGAATTTGGTTCCTTAGAACCTTCTCCCTCTTACCAATAATCTTTTTAGGCTCATAGATGATCAAACCATCATCATCCAAGGGAGGGAGTCCTTCAAGAACTTGGATTTGAGGACCAACATACTTTTTAAGTTGAGATATATGAAAAACATTGTGAATTCTTGTGCTTGAAGGTAAATTGAGCTGATAAGCAAGATCCCCAACTCGTTCGACAATACGGTAAGGGCCATAAAATCTATGAGCAAGTTTATTGTGCCCTCCTTTGAGAGAAGCATATCTTGACTTGGGAACCTTAAAGAATACCCAATAATATTCCTCAAACTCCACATGTTTTCTTTTCTCATCCACATAGGCTTTCATGGTCTCTTGAGCTTTCCAAATGTTGTCCTTGCATTGCTTCATAAGAGCCTCCATCTTTTCTAACTCCTCACGAGCTTGTGGATTCACATCTTCATGGAATAAGGCAGAGGATACTTGCACTTTGTAACCATACATAGCTTCAAAAGGAGACATTTCAATACTCATATGATAATATTGTTATAACAAAACTCCGCAAGGTGAAGCCAATGATCCCAAGCATTTTGTGTGTCATTGCAAAAGTGCCACAAGTATACCTCTAACCATTTGTTAACTCTTTCAGTTTCCCCATCGGTTTGCAGATGGTATGCTATACTAGGAGTCAATAGAGTCCCCATTGAAGAGAATAAACTCCTCCAAAAGCTGCCCATAAACTTAGTATCTCGATTGGACACAATCTTCATTGGCATTCCATGAAGCTTGAAGATAGATTCCATAAATTGTTTAGCCACTTGCTTTGCTGTAAATTGAGCTTTGGTAGGGATAAGATGGGCTGATTTAGTCAACCGGTCTACCACCGCATAAATGCTATTCCATCCATGGTTTGTTGTAGGTAATCCCACAATAAAATCCATGGTAATATTAGTCCACGTACCATGAGGAATAGGAAGTGACTGAAGTAATTCACCAGGTAGAAGAGAAGAGTCCTTGTTTTTTTGGTATGAAAGACATTGCATAACAAAATCCTTAACATCCCTCCAAATACCCTTCCAATAGAAGCTCTTATGGATATTATCAAAGGTTTTGAACAGCCCATGGTATCCCACTAAAGGCAAAGAGTGCATCTCATGTAAAATACGGTCTTTAAAAGAAGATTGTGGTGTCAAGTAGACTCTATCATGATACCATAGAAGACCGTTATGCCATTTGAAATTGGAATACTCTTCTCCTTTGCCTTGCTAAAATTCCTTCATCATCTTTGATGCTTGCTCATCAAGCAAATACTCTTCTTGAATATCATTGATCCAATCCTTATGCATAATTGAAATTGTAGAGATGGAGCATGCCCACATTCTTGATAAAGCATCCGCTACAATGTTGTCTTTTCTAACCATATAGGATATGTCAAAATCATAGCTTTGAAGCGTAGCTAGCCACCTCCATTTTTTAGGAGACAAATTTTGTTGGGAAAGGAAATATTTCAACACACAGTGGTCGCTTTTAACCTTGAAATGGCTGCCATATATATAATGATGCAACTTTTTAATAGCATGCAAAATTGCCAACATCTCTTGTTCATAGACATGTAGTTGACGCTCCTTATCATTAAGCTTGCGACTCTCATATGCTATAACTCCATGGTCTTGATAGAGAATAGCCCTAACTCCTCTTCCACTAGCATCCGCGCATATAGTGAATTCCTTAGAGAAATTAAGGCAAACAAGAATAGGTGCTGAAATTAAGAGAGATTTCAGCTCGTTAAAACTCTTGTCGGCTATGGAGTCCCAAAAGAAAGACTCTTTCTTCAGCCTATCGGTTAAAGGAGCTGCCACATGAGCATAATTTTTGATGAATTTTTTATAAAATGATAATAATCCAAGGAATCCTTGCAAAGAAGTAGAAGAAGTCGGTGTAGGCCATTCTTTGACACACTTCACTTTGTTAGGATCCACTCTTATCCCTTTTTCTCCCACAATTTGACCTAGATATTCCACTTCTTCTTCCATGAAAGAACACTTTGACATTTTGGCAAAGAGTGTGTGTTTTCTTAATATGTCAAAGACCTCTCATACATGCATCAAATGCTCCTCCTTGGACTTGCTATAAATTAGAATGTCATCAAAAAATATAATGACTATTTTGTATAAGAGAGGCTGCCATGAGAGCTTGAAAAGTGGCAGGGGCATTTGAGAGCCCAAATGGCATGACCAAGAAGTGGTATAACCCTCTTTCGGTCCTAAAGGCTATTTTATACTCATCTCCTTCCTTCATTCGAATTTGGTGATAGCCCGAACGAAGATCAATCTTGGTGAAGACCTTTGACTTGTCGCTCCACCTTTTCCCTTTCAAACTTTGACAAGCGATAGGGAGGCTCATTGATGGGCTTGGTATTAGGCAACAAGTCGATAGGATGGTCAATCTCTCACTTTGGAGGCAAAGATGATGGTGGATGGAATAAATTTTTGTACTCCTCTAATAGCTCTTCCAATCTTGGATCTTTTTTCTTTGAAGAAGAAGATGGCTGATTTGGGTTGCTCTTCATCTAATTTCGCAAAAGAGTGAATATACATGATCGTGCATTGATTCCTTTTCTTAACTTCTTCATGGATATGAGTTCCAACTGTTTTTATCCAATGCCCTTCAATTCTATATGCTGTCCATTCCATTTGAACTCCATTTGCATGTTCTCCAAGTCCAATGAAAATTTTCCAATGGACTTTAACCAATCGCATCCAATGACAATATCAAGAAGTCCCATTTTCAAAGTAATCAAGTCCACTTTTATGGTATATGAAGGAGATAGAGTAATAGGAGTTTGTAGGCACACTTCATTGCTTGACTCATAAGCTCCATTCGCAACTTGGATCTTCAATGGCACTTGCATTTGTTGAGATAACAATTTCAGTCCATGTAAAGATTTGGTATTTATGAAGTTATGGGTGCTACCCGTGTCTATCAAAAGATGAACCACTTTGCCATTTATTAGCCCTTCAAGTCGAATGGTATTTTCTCCCTTACAACCGGTCTATGCATCATGAGAAATGGCACATAAAGAACCACCCGGATCAAAAGGAAAGAAGCTATCCACAATGTCATAAAACTCATCATTGGTTCCATCATCCTCATCATACATGTCTTCAACCCTAGGGTTTGCATCCACTTGAAATACATTTGCCTCTTGATTCTCTTGTCCTTCATCTTCATCCGGTTCATCAAAGATGACAAAATTGAGCTTGATATTTTTAGATTTAAGCCTATGGTCTTGTATCCACTTCTCTCCACACTTAAAGCATAAACCTTTGGCCCGCATGTCCCGAATTTGATCATTAGAAAGGACCTTGTTGTAAGTGTTGTTTTGAGATCCCTTTTGTGTATTTTCAGCCCTTGTAAAATTTTGTTGTGCTTTAGTTATATTTTTGAAAATTTTCCCATGTTTTGTGCATAATTTCCACCCTGTTTTGAGGTATAAATAGTAGGTAAAATTGATACTTTGTTGTTATAACTGTTGGGACTGTTATATCCCCTATTTTATTGCCTAAAAGTATCCTTTGCCTAGCTGAAATAAGCTCCAAACTTAGAGGATTGATTTGATGAAGAATATCCTGCACCTTTTGACTGAAAACCCATTGAATCTTTCCTCTATTTCTGTCCATACCTTTCAGCATATTGAATAGCATCATGAATACTCTTGGGCTACATTGCACCTACTTCCAAAGAAAGGAAAAATACATATTTGTTTAATTTTACCATATCATCAATTCCTGTTAGGGTAGAAGGCCTCTGGGCCTACCCGTGTATACTGTGACTGCCCATTCTTTATTCATATATAATATGATAGTGCAATAAGGCTGTCAGTTCAGTTGGATAGCACCTACATTGTGTGTGCTCTTCTCTCCCGCATTTTCCTCTTCTCCTTCTCCACTGCCATTGCATCCCCTTCAACTGGTATCAGAGAGGTCTTCAAGAGCTCATCCCGGCCTTCCACACGAGGTATGAGATCTTCATTCTCACTCAGTTTTCAGCTCAATAGGGTTTTCACAGGTTGTGGGCAGCCATAGCTCACACCTCTTGGAGCTTCCTTCACCTGGATCTTGCTTCCAGCCTATCAAGGCTTGCTGAGGCTTGGTGTAGGTCTTCTTTGGTCCCCATTTGTGCCCCATTTGGGCCCCATTGTTGACACGTGGGACAACAGACCCCCCAGCCAGCTCACGTTTTTTTTGCGCTTGTTTCAAAATCTGGCCCAAAAATCACTCTTTTTGTCATATCTCGGGCATTCGGAACCCGATTCAGACAAGGTAACAATCTAAGTTGGGGTTTTGGCATGCTCTGGACGCAATGGTGATGTTGGATTTACCAAATTCTGATGACAAAATATTCTGCAATAGATTTCAGGTCTGAGACAACATGTATTTTTATGCCTATGGCTTATGTGATGCTTCTACTGATGTCTATTGATACCGGATCACTTGTGGATGTTATGCCTCTTATGTGAGACACATTTGGAGCTGATTTAGCTCAGCCATTGACTATTTTGAACAATCCTAGATCTGTCCAAAACAGGGCAGCCACTTGTTACTTCAATTTTATGTTTACAGGTCTTGGCATTTGATGCCCGATTATGCCCGGTTGGTGCCTATATATACGGGAATATATGCCTATGGTTTGCCTATGGATTTGAGCTTGGATTGAGCACCGATTTTCTCAGTTTGCAGAGGTTATATGCTGCTGGAAACTTCAAGGCTGAAGATATTTATGCTACAGTTAGGTTATGCCTATTGGTTACAGGGTGCTCCCGACTACTCGGTATGATGTCATGATGTATTTAGACTATGCCACATGTCTTGTTTATGCTCTGGAATGCTTTTGAGCTGAGATTAGAGCTTGATTTGGGTTTGAGTGTCACTTCTTTACAGCTGGCATTTCATCTATGACATGATTTATGCCTAGGATACCCAGTATGGGTTATGATGTCTTGGTGAATGCTTTATGCTTTGCCTGTGGATGGCAGTTGTTTGAGCTCGTCTCGACATTCATTTGAGTATTCCCTTGAGCAGTTGGACATTGACTTGGATTTTTCCGTTACGACTTGGCTTTTTCCGTTACGACTTGGCTTTTTCCGTTACAACCTTGGATGCTATATGGGATTTGATGCTCCGATTATGGATCTTGGCTATTAGTTGGATGCACTTACAGGTATTCAGCAGTGAACTGCTTCCTTGTTTTGGCAGTTGCCTATTGAGCTGTGATTGCTCGTTTGCATTTGATATGCATGATACTTATTGATCAGTGGACTTGGATAGTGCTTGGGATTCACAGTTATGGCTTTCTTGCTCCTCTGTTGTCTAGCTTCTATGCTAGTTGGGCTCCTGTTGCCCGTCCATGTTAGAGAGCAGATGCTATGTATGCTTACCCGTCTATGCACATGGTCTACTGTTGTATACCTTACAGAGCCACTTATTTGGATGTTGTTGTATAGTTGTTTGGGTTTCACCTGGAGCTTGACTCTTGCAGGATGCTTTGCCACTTGTCAGTATTTACTTGACTTGGATGTTCCTTGGTGGCATGATGTACTGCAGAGCTATGTATATGTATATGGTTATGGGATGATTTCATGGCTGAATATCATATGCTCTTATGACAAATGTCTTATGCTTTACTGTACTGTGGTTGGTTATGTCATGCAGTTGGCTACGACTCTTTTTCATGTGGGAGCTTTTGCATCCTTGATTGATGCCTTTATGTCCTCCCATCCATTGAGGTTTCATGAGCATTTGCAGCATGCTTCTACCACTGATGTACTAGTAGATGATTGTCTTTATGAGCAGGATCCCTATGTTGGGACAACCCTCGACTGCTTGAGCTTAGTGGATGCTATGGATGGCCCTATTCATGATGACTTGGATTCCTTGTCATCTTCTGCAGGTTCTTCTACTTCAGATGTTGTTTGCTTCCATTGTGGAAAGCTTGGGCATGTTCAAAGAAAATGCTTTAGATGGATTAGAGAGCAGTAGAGACATAGACGGACTCGACATGAGCAGAGAGTCAGCGATGCAACAGGTATTACCACTCTTTCCAGTGGTGAGGTACATGCAGTTACCCATGATGATGCAGTTGAGCATGTCCTCCTGTCATCTAGTTTCCCTATAGCTTACTTGCTCAATGATCAGGCCCATGCCTTTGATTGGCTTTGTGACTCTATGGCATCTTGTCATGTTACCTCTCATAGAGCATGGTTCACTTCTTATAGGGAGGTTGATGGATGTATTGATCTAGGCCTTGAGTAGACTTATGCTATTGTTGGTACAGGGAACATACACCTAGCTTTGCCTAATGGGACTTCTCTAATGCTCAGGGATGTTCTACATGTTCCCATGCTCAATAAGAGCTTGATTTTTGTTAGTCAATTGCATGATGCAGGTTACTCTGTTTCTCTTTAGGATAGGTCATGGAAGATCTATCATGGTTGCTTGGTTTTGGCCATAGGTTCTCGAGTTGGTTCTCATTACCCAGTGCATGTATCTCATGTGGGAGATTCTATGGTTGCAGTTATCCGGATACCACATGCATTGTTATGGCATTATCGCTTAGGCCATATGCACCACAGAGAGATGGAGATCTTGTCTCGTTCAGACTCATTGCTGCCTCCTATGTCACTTACAGATATTGATGCTTGCCCTGATTGTACTCTTGGTCCTTACAGAGCCCCCTTGGCTTATGGCGATCGTATGAGGCATGCTCCTCTAGATCTTGTCGATTGTGTAGTATATGGACCTATGCCTTCCCAGTCACTTGGTGGAGCGTCGTACTTTGTGACCTTTGTTGATCATGCTACCCATCGTGTTTGGGCTTTTCCCTTGGTGCAGATTCAGGATGCTGCAGTTATGCTGGATAGGTTTATAGATTCTGTTGGTAGCAGGCCTAGGTGCTTGCAAATGGATTATGAGAGTCATGCTCTCTCTCCGAGCCTTCAAATCTCTTATCAGCAATATGGCATTGATTTCTTCTGCCCACGGTATTATGGGATTGCTCATGGCATGTGTCTGTCCTTACAGGTAAAGGTTGCTTCTATGCTTACCACAGCTGGGTTGTCTTATGGCTTTTGGGCTGAGGCCCTTATGACAGCATTCTATTTGGTTAACAAGACACCGTGCTTGACCTTGGATGGTATTACACCCCATGAAGCATGGAGTGGCATGCAACCCTCCTATGATTACTTGAGGATATTTGGCTGCCAAGCATCTGTACGTATGCCACATGAGCCTATGTCACGTAGATGTATCCTCCTTGGTTATGGAGATGGTGACTTTAAGTCCTACAGATTATGGGATTTGGATGCCCAACAGGTCATATGCAGCTATCATGCTATCTTCTATGAGACGCAAACACCTCTTAGCCCTCTTGATGAGTGTTCAGTACGCTTTATGGCTGATATTACAGCAGCTACAATGCCATTACAACAAGCTGTTTATGCTGACAATGAGGCACTTATTGGCCCAGATGACGTAGCTATGCATAGTAGTCAGGGTCAGGATGTTGGTGTTCAGTTGTTGCTAGACCCCTTACGCGCTCACGAGAGTCGTTTTCTTGTAGTTTTGCAGGCTAGAAAGCTAGCCATATGTCAGTCTTCCGCTTTGCTGAGGCCACATGTAGTCTTGAGACCCCGTTGGACGAGTGTCTGGGATGTTGGCCCCCTTTCAGTGATTGACTCTGGAGAGTTTGACTACTCTCCGCTGTCTTATATGTGCCACGCTGATGCTATGCGTGACTCTGATGCTTTACAACCGTGCACTGATGAGTTGTGCTTGCTTCATGAGAAGCATTCTTGGATTGCTCCGTTGTATGGAGCTGCAGGATCGCTTATCTCCTGGATGTCATGGACTCGGGGATGCTTGACTCTTCTTCTGCAAAGGTTCCTGACACTTCTTGCACAGCTCGCTTTCAGATTGGGTGTTGGGTGAGATGTTATGATTCCTCACCTTGTCTTTTTCTTTTCTTTTCTTTGTTTTCACTCCCTAGCCACATTGGCCTTTTAGTGGGAGGTTGTTGGGGTAAAAGGCCTTTGGGCCTACCCCTGTATACTGTGACCGCCCATTCTTTATTCATGTATGATATGATAGTGCAATAAGGCTGTCAGTTCACTTGGACAACACCTACATTGTGTGTGCTCTTCTCTCCCGCATCTTCTTCTTCTCCTTCTCCACTGCCATGAGCGTACCCTTCAAGATGGAGCGCCACAAAAAAGATCTTAGCTTCATCATGGTGAGGGAAAAGAGTGAAGTGCATCTCTAGTTTGTTTACCCATTCTTCTAACTCTGTTGGAGTTGCATTATTCCCCTTGAAGTTGGACATGGTGATTTTCTCTTTGTATTCCCTCTCATTATATGTTGACTGAAAATTGTTAGAATGTTGTCCAAAAGATGGTTGTCTCCAAGATTCTCTATGCATTGAATCCCTTCCAAATGAATTTGGCCTAGAAACATTACTGCCTTGATTTTGTTGATTAAATCCAAATAAATGATGTTGTCCACTAGTGGGCTGACCATAGATTGTGTTCTCTTTGTTAGTGATGCCTTAAAATGACATTCTTTCTTCAAATCTTCCATGGAACTCTTCATTCTCTATTTCTCTTAAGTCTTCATCCCCTACATAAGTTGCCTCATGTCTTGGATTAAAATGTGGATGGCCATAATACTTTGATGGATGACCATAGGTATTCTTCAATGTAGAAGGCTCTCCTCTCTCAAAAGTGGACATGATTGGTTGAGCAATCCCTTTCCCTTTCACATTAGATGGTTAGGCTGAAGTATTTTCACCATGACTGGTGGGTGTATTTGGAGAAGAGGTTGTATTTTGAACCTTGATAGCTGATAATACCTCATCAAACCCATTTTTCATAGTCTTTGCTACTATATTTTCAAACCCATATTGCATGAACTTGACCAATTGTTGAATACTCTCATTCATTGCATTGGTTGTCTTTTCCATATTCCCCATTGACTTAGAAAGTTGTTCAAATCCATCATGCATTCCAATGCTCATCATATGTAACTCATCTGAAAGTGTAGGATCCCCAAAAGGTTCATGGAATGCTTGGTTCTCTTAATTTCCAAGTTGCACACTATGGGCATTACCAACACTTACACCATCATCATGTTGGTCTTGATTTTGGGTTTCATTAGTGTTATTTTGTTCATTGGCATACTCTCTAATGTCTTCTTGAATTGTCTCCATCACTTGGTCTTTCCTTTTGCCTTTGGCCATTGAAAATGGTTGCAGTAATAATGGACTGTCAATCACATAATCCATTGTATCTCTTAAAGTATTGCTTCAATCCCGATGCTTAATAGCTTCAAAGAAAGCTTATGATGTATGGATATATCAGATTTTAAGATATTTCAACTTGGGATGAATGTCTTAGGTGAAATACTGACAAACAGTGAATCCCTGTTATGCTATCCAGGTGCTGTTCAACTATACCCACTGTCACTAAAACTGAAATATCCTGAGCTAGACATGTCAGATCGTTGAACTTCTTGATTGAAATTGAAGCTTATTATGCCCTCTATCCAACAAGCTATCAAGCTCCAATTATAGATCTATACATAATTTTCTGTAATAAGATCTTTATTGCTATGGAATTTCCTGCACCTTGTCAACAACCTATAAGTGCCCTGTTTGGACCTGTAGGAGTTCCCTATGTAAGAATAAACCCTGCAAACCCATGTAGTACTTGGAGAGGGTAGTGGGGCACCTATACGATTCAAGAATGACCGATAAATAGTGGGTACCTACTGTATAAACCTGTGAAAATTGTGACCCTATAGGTATCAAGAGACTATGAAATGCCCTATTCTTGTTTGTGCCAATAGAACTTCTAACACCTGTAATTCCCTGATGTAACTGAAATGTCTTTGCCAATCACTATCAAATGGATGTATTTGCACCTGCACCTAAACTTGAAAAGTACGTGGGCTCCAAGACTATTGGAGGTGTGCAAAGTTCCTCCTATGTCGGGTTGTGCACCCCATCAGGGTCATAATCGGGAAGAGAGGGTCACCTCTCTTTTGTCATCCCAACTCGCCTGGCATCCGCTTTTCCTCACGGGTATCGATATGGAAAGTACATTCTAGGCTAAGAAAACAATGATGATATGCGTAGATGGAAAAAGCCTTTGATTCTTTGATGAAATGCAAGTGGGAAATGGAAAATTTTGCTAAAATTGAAAGAGCTATGGATAGGGAAATAGCCTTTGCAGTGACTCACTACTTTTACAATATCCCACTTACCATTTTCATTAGCATTTTTCAGTCCTAAGCATCAATGATAGCTCAACCAAGTCATAAAATATGGGTAATGAATCACTCTATGCAATCATTTGGGCATCAATTTATGAATGGACAGAGCTGAAAATCAGTAAACTACATCAATCAACCCTAGTTAAGGTACTATATGATCATGACAACAATGATTTACTCTTAATTTCTTCCCTTTCAGAAATTGGAAGGCTTGAACAAGTGGATTAATAGGGAAATTAAGAGTAGAGAACAATAATTACCTCTTGATTGTTGTTGAAGAATGGTAGATGAACCGCAATCGATCAATACTCCATAAAATGGAAGCAATCATCAAACTTGTCCCATAATGGTTGCTTCCATGTAACATAGGCATTACTTCCAATAGAGAGCTCCAATGATTCAAGAGAATTCAATGCTTGAAGAAATATCCATAATGCTTGTAGAGCCTTGAAGAATCCAAATTCTTGTTAGAATCAAGAATTGATGAAGATACTATACACTCAAGCATTCAAGAGAGTGAAAATGCTCTCAATCTTGATGAAATGCCCAAATATAGACCGAATCTTCTTGATGGAATAGCTTCAATCAAACCTTCTTGGAGTTGTAGAGCACAAAATCCCCATGAAATTGAAGAAGATAATCTAATAATTGGATTCTTGAAGCTTGCTGCCCTGTTCTGGCTCCATAGCCACCATATTTTGAAGCTTTACGTCCAAGAAGGCTTTAATGTCGGTCCCTTGAGTGTTGAGGAAGCTCCAGAATACTTGTTAGAGTAAAAGCCCTTTGTTTCTTTGAAGAAATTTCAAGAAATTCACTATTTTCTTGAAATTTGTCATAGCTAGGGTTTGAGAGCTCAAGAATACTCAAGACAATGGCCTTTACTTGAGTATACTAGAATAGAAACTCAGAGATTGATTATTATTGATTGCTCAAGCCATAGGTGATGCCTTTGAATGCTGGGAACAAGGAGAAGTAGAGCCTTGGGTAAGTTACTGAAGAATATATGTGTGCATCATGTGGGTTCAAAATAAGGTATTTTTAAAATACCATTTTTATACATTTTTTACATACAGAAGGGTGTAATATAAAGGGGTTATTTACAAATTGAATAGAAAAGGGTCATGTTTTATTCAAGAAAAATTCACAAATAAGGATATTTATAAATAGGCCTTGAACGCACATGATGTAGAGGATATATATAGAGTAACTTCCCTGAGAGTAGAGCAAGAAATTCAACGCAAAATGCGTTGATTCAGCATGCTGTCCTGGCTAATCACACTCATGAAAAGTGAGTAAGATGCTACTCAATCTAGAGCTCTTGGCACCAAGAATCAAGCTATGATGTCCCTTCAGGAGGAAATAGATCTTGGAAGAAGATTTCAACAAGTGACTTCATGGATTCTTGGAGAGAAGCTTGAAAGGAAGAAGAGAGAGAAACTGTCCCAAAAAGTAATATCAGTTTAACCACTATAACCCCACTTAGGCTTTCGTTAGGGCCAAAAGCATTCAAAATGAACCTCCCTTTGACCACATCCTGCTATTTTGGCCAAGAACCTTCATCTTCCTCAAGATCTTCTTCAAAAAGCCTTCAAGATTAGTCCCAACTTGTTACAAAGAACTTTGACTAGTCACGATTTGAACTGTACCAAACCCTATGACCAAATCTTGGTGGTCCAGTTAACTGGTTCCTGTATCAATGACTAAATTCTCCAAGAAAATGACACTTCCCATGGATCAAAGTCCATGCTCTAATACCAATGTAAAGGATACAATTCTCACAGCAAACAAAATAACTGAAAAATACAAGAATACACCAAATATGCCAAAGAAACCATAGCCAAGGTGGCTAGGCATGAAAATGTATTGCCATGAATGGTTGAGAATCAAAGATGAATGCTGCAATAAGATACTCACCTCTTGCTATGGTGGACATAGGTACACACCCCTATGATAGGTTTGTCAAATAGGAGATTTCCAAATAAGACTTCCTTGACCTGTTTGGCATAATTAGGATTCATTCTATACCTCTTCTGAACAATGAGCTTAGAATCTTTCTTCAAATTTATCATGTGCTGACACACAGTTGGGTCAAATCCTTTCATATCTGTATAATCCCAAGCAAAGATATCTCGAAACTCTCTGCACAACTGAATTAGATCCTGCTTGAAATTATCCTCAACAAAAATACTAACCTTGATAGGTTTAGGCTCTCCTTCAATATTCAAGTCAAGCTCCTGAACCTCATTTTCAACAACTCTTGCAGATCTTCTCATTGTATGCTCATACCTTAATTCAGCCTGCACAATAGCTTTCTGCCCCTCTTCATCCAATACACCTAAACTGTCCATACCAACTTGATGTTTTTCAGGTCCTTCTTGCTGGAAAAGTGCAGGATGAACAATGCCTTGATCTTGAATTAATTTATCCTGCTCATCCCCTGACCTATCTTGAAATTTAAGATACTCCGAACCTTCAGGAAGACCTTCTGCTTGATGTCCAGACTTATTTTTACTTGTAGTTTCAACAGGTTGTTGCTCCAAAAGAACCTTTCCAGCCACATGAGGCTACTCCTGATACCCTTGTATAATGCCATCAACATCTATCTCAAAAACTGGAACCACAGAAGGATTTGCCTGAAGAAATAATTCCTCCTCATCATCTTCTACTTCATCTGCAAGGTTAATAGTCTGAGCCACCGTAGGTCTAGCTGAACTTTTGAAGAGAACCTTATTAACTGTAGATAACCTAATTTTCTTAAGTCCTCTTGGAATACAAACATAATCATTTTCCCAATCCTGCTTGAGTTTAGCCAATCTAAACCACGGTCTCCCCAAAAGCATTGCATAAGAGTCTCCAATTTCTGACATTCTTAGCACAACAAAGCTCACCCTGAACTTGAGACCAGCCACTAAAATTTGTTGATTCATTAAGATACCCAAAGGCTGTAACCTCCTTTGATCTGCCATCCGGACCTGAAATGGGGCTGGTAAAAGCTCCTCCCACTAAGGTTGCCAAATATGTATGTTCAGGAAGTATATTAACTCATGAACCTCCATCCAACAGGACATCATCATGTTTTCTTCCTGCATACTCAACTTGAATAGTAGATACTTGGTAATCCACAACCTCTTGCTGAGTTGATATGACTGCCTTACAATCAGGAATTGCTTGTTCTAGATCCATTGTACCTTGAAGAACTTCCTACTGTTTCTGCTGATCTTCAAAAATAACTTCTCTTTAAACCCTGGTATCAAATCCAAAAACTTGCTCCAAAGTCAACTGCAGAGAACACTTAGCCAAAGCTTGAAATAACTCTTCTGAACCTCCTTGCTATAATTTTTTAGCATTTCTACTATTCGGAAACTGTTCGTGATGATTAAGAACCTGATCCTCCTATTCAAGAAGTTGGTCCTGCAGTTCAGGAAGTTGTATGCCTGAAGTCCCTACATCCCCAACTTGATCAAATTCAACTTCTTTGGCAAGTTTTTGCAACTTTCTAACTTGTTTGGTTGCCTTTTTTCTTGTCTTTTCTTGTTCCTGCCAATCAAGCTTCTTGCCAGCTTGGCTTCTAGTGACCGCAAAAACCATTGGTTCATCCTGACATTCCTCTACTTCAATACAATTAGAACAATCACAATGAACATGCATACTTACAGCATTAGTGTTACCCAAGACCTCTTTTGCCGCTTCTTGAACCTTTTCCTGGTAAATTTCCTAACAACAAGCAGTTCTTGTACCTTCAGGAGTTTGCCTACTCTTATCTTCATCAGGTAACTCTATAAGGACTGCTGCAACTGGGGCAGGTGGATGCTGTTGATGAGATGCTCCTGCGGGTCTTCCATCATTGCGGGACCTTGCTACCGGCATTCCTCTCTCAGTCCTATGCCTTGCCCAAAGCTCACAGTTTGGTCCAACAAAGTGTCATTGATCTCCACAATAATGGCATGCTCCCATTTGGGTAGTTTGCTATTGTGCCTGAAAATTTTCCCAAGGCTGTCTAGCTTGCATTCTTCTAGGTCCTCTGAAGGGTCTCTATGGTATAGTGTCAGGAATAATCTGATTCACTACAGCTGGTTGAATAGGTTTCGGTCTTGCTTGCATCACTGGCATCTGTTGTGCCATCCTAACATTAGGATTATACAAGCAAGCCCTAGTTTCATGGCCCTTTCTCTGGCATATCTCACAATGCTTTTCCTTCTTCTTATTGTCAGAAATGCCCAAATCCTTTAGCTTCTGTTTTAACATTTTATCTAACTTGCTGTCCACTGACTTCTTCCTATCTTTTTCCTTTGCTTTCTTCTTTTTAGTCTTGGTGGCTGATCCTAATTTCTTCTTCTTCTTCTTCTTCTTCCTCCTGCTAAAATTATCTTCATAAGAGTCACTAGAATCATCATCAGAATCTGAGCTGTAATCGCTGCCCTCATCTTCACTCTCTGTATCAGAATCTGATCCTGAATCCGAAGAGTCTTCATCTTTACTGTTCTTAGACCTAGAGTTACCAAGTTTCTTTTCCACTCTCATAGCTGCCCTAATCATTGTATCCAATGTATCATTCTGGCCCATCTCAACATTGGCAATGGGGTTCCGAATCTTGCCTCTCAAACCCTTCATAAAGTAGGTAATCTGCATTTCAACTGAAGGTGTATCATCAGCATGCAGCCTGTTTAGCAGATTCCTAAACTTCTGAGTATAATCCTCCACCAACATAGCCTTTTGCTTGATTTGCTTAATCTTCCTAAGAATGTCTCCCGGAGTTTTATCTTTACGGAACCTGCCCAAAAATGTTGTTTTTAAGGCATCATATGAGTTAAAGGCTGCCATACCAAAATTGGGAAAACTAGTCCATAGCTTTCCCTTGAAAGGTGGCAGCAAACTGTTGCATTTTAACCTGATCCCCATACATTTGATTGAACCCACTGGCTGTCCACCTGGTCTCAAATTGTGCCACATGGCAATCAGGATCCTCTTTCTTCTTGCCTGAAAATTTGGATGCACGAACCTTTGGATTAACCAACTAATTGGGATTCATTTTCGGTCTCTTCTTGGGCTTCCTTGGAGGTGGTAATGGGTTAAAATTCAAAACCTTCAGAGGTGGAATTCTAGCACTTCTTAACAAAAATGTTCTTCCAAGCAGTGCATGCTGTAACCTCTCAAATGCCTGTCTAGGAGGAGTATCCTGCTGGTCAAGAGGTAATATGCCCTCATCATCTGACAAAGTTGGAGATTCTGATGAAACTTTAGAAGAATGATAAACTGTTGAGGTACCTGCAGAGGCACCCCCTTCCAAAGAATTTTGCCCAACATCAATAAACTGCTCCTCATCCATCTTGAACAAACCCTCTGTTCCACCCCTATCATCCAGCGCTGCAACCTATTTTGCTGCTGTCTTGCCAAAAGCCACCCTGATTTTTCGGGACTTGCTTCTGGTAAGAATAGGATGGGATAGATAAGGGTACTTGTTTGACATAAAGACTGCCCATAAAAGGCACCTTACCCAATCCCAATGCCATCAGCATTCCTGTCGCCTGAATCTCCTAAAACCTGATTCCAAATCTACACCTGAATCAAGAAATCATGTTCCTGAACCTGGCAGAGATCGCCAAAGTGTTCTAGCCTTCTAACACACCATAACATCCACAAAACATTATTCTGCCTGAATACACAACTGTATTGGAAAGAAACTCCTTGAATAGATTTCTAGCCTTCATCTCCACATAATATTCAGAAAATACATTCAAATATAGAGCAAACATCATGCTCAGCAACATAAAATTACTGATCGTTGAACACAACATTGTTTTCGTTCACCATAATCATCATTGATTGAGTAACATGAAATATCACATTAACATTCAAGGCACGATAAGAAAATGATAGGATCAAACATCAACAGCCATTTCTAAGCGCTGCACACAGTCATATTCTATTCACGATCAAGAATCCATTGCTGGAATACAACTGCCTGACAGTTTTTAACCTGTGCCCTGACTTTCAGGCGACACATCATATGAAATATAAAGATTGCTTTACATATGCTGACCAAAAAGACTACATGCATACTAATACTAATGTATGAAATAGTACTAAATAAACGGTCAAATCGGAGCCCTAACACCAATCTATGCCCCTGTTGCAAAAAAGAAAAAGAGACAATTCTCCATCTATTCATTGGATGCCCAAACAATAAAAACTATTTAACATGGTTACATACTATCACTTGAATATGTCACCTCTATCCTTTCAGTTGGAAATAGCTAATTCTAGGGAAAGCTAATGGATTACTATCCCTAATTTCGAAATGCATATGAGGCCTTTATTTTTGGCAAATCTAGACTGCAAGAAATGAATAAGTGTTCTCAAGTAAGCATTGCTAGTTTTTTGAAAAGCTACATCTAGATGAGGATCAAAAAGCACAAAGAAGAAAATTGGTGAAGATTTGTAAAATTTAGTGATAGAGAATAAGGGACAAAGAATATGAAAGGTAGAGCTAGAGTGGAAACACACAAGCAAAAGCAAGAGCTATGCTAAATGGAGGAGGAGAGCAAGATAGAGAGATAGCATATGTGGGAACTCCAACAGTCACAATGTGTGACTGACCTTCCCTTATTTAATAGTTACTTAAAGGACAAAGAATGAAGTGATAGTGATGGGCATCCACTAGCTCCAGTATAGAGGTATGTAGGTACAATGTATAATGAGTGAATGTGGGTGAGTAGACACAGAAGCCTTTACCCCCAACAAGCTCCCGCTTAAAGGTGAACGTGCCTCAATGAGGAGTGAAAGAAAAAGAGAAAAAGTACAACATGTACATAGAGTACAATAGGATAAGGAAAGATGACATCTCCTCATGTATTCATCATCTTTCTAAGAGAGGAAAAATATTTTGCTAACATATTTTTAGTGAGTAGATATGTAGGATTCTCGTTAATTGAGATCTTGACAAGCTCAACAGACTTGTTCTCTACCAATTCTCTGATAAAGCAATAGTACATTTCAATGTGCTTTGTCTTTGCATGGAAGACTAGATTATGAGCCGACTTAATAGCACTCGTAGAATTCAAATATAGTGTACGAGTCATAAGCATACCAAGATCTACAACCAGATGACCTAACCATAGGGCCTCCTTGCAAGCCTCAATGGCTACAATGTATTTAGACTCAGCTAGTAGGCAATCCATGCAATTTTGAGCCCAAGATATCTAAGAAATAGACCTCCAGCATAGGTAAAGATATACCTAAAGGTGAAATTCCTATTGTTTGCATGTCTTGCATAATTTGAGTCAATGTAACCCACAACTCCTATATCATAACTGCAATAGAAAATGTAGATATATGTTGTGTCTTTCAAGTATCTCATGCTACCCTTCATAGTGTCCCAATGTCACCTGCTAGGTATAGCCTTTTAGCATGCCATAACTCCCACTCCAAATGATGTGTCACGATAAGTGACTATCATGGCATACATCAAACTGCCCACCACTGTGGATGCATACAAAACCTTGGCCATCTAAGCTCTCTCATCATTGTGTGGAAAATCAGGCTGACTAACCTTCACATGAGAAGATAAAGGACAATCAATAGGCTTACCATGCTGTGTATGAAAGTGCTTAAGTACTTCGTGTATGCACTCTTTTTGGGACAAGTAGAGAAGTCACTTAGAGCGATTTTGCATCATGTATATACCAAGTATATGTGAGGCCTTTTCCATAATCTCAAACCTCTTCTTGAGCAAAGTTTTCAAAGCATCCAGCTTAGTATGAGCACTCCCAACTATAAGCATATCATCCACATAGAGTACATAAATAATAAAGCTACCATTAGAACCTTCTTAGGATATAAACACGATTTCATATTGTTATGAGAATACTTATGTGAATGCATAAAATTATCAAACTTATGGTACCACTCCCTACGTGCTTACTTAAGCCCATAAAGACTCAATTTCAATTTGCACACTAGGTGTTCCCTGTCTTTCTCTGCAAAGCCCTTAGGCTCCTATATATAGATCTCATCATGAGAGTCTCCATGTAGGAAAACCATTGAGGGTTTTTTCCCCTAGTGTAGAAACTATGTATAAAATGGTTGTTTTTTTACTAGCTGACAATAATGCAGTAGCTTGAGATTTTGAGGGTGTATACTAGCTTTACTTCATTTTTTGTAGAGAGGGAAAGTGGTGTCATAACCTATATGTTTCTTTGACCTTATAGTATGTAGGATTCACAATATCAATCAGAAGATAAGCCTTACAACAAGTATAATAAGAGGTCTATATTTTCTACCCTAGTACCTTGCACCCACTAGGAGGATTGTCACTATGCATATCACTATACTTGTTCTTTCATTGCATTGGGGCTTTGGACACCCCTTGTGTTCAAATACATCCATGCCATGGGGAAGACACACTGATTTGCACCATCATGAAACATTGCACAACATTAGGCCCACTGGAGCTATATCTAGTTGAACTAGATGCACATCATTATGCACATAGATTGTGACATTTCACAAGGGAGAATCTTTCCCTCATTTTTAGGAACCTTGGGTAGAGTGTATAAGGTGAAAGGGAGAGTTGAGGGTCGTGGAGGTCTTCAACAACCATAAGAGGGGTTGTTGATCAAACTGTTGATCAAATTGTTTCAATCATGAGTCCAAGTGAGAGTGGGAAGGTAGAGTGCCATGTTTTCATCAAGCCAATAAGGCATTGATTGCTAAAGGAATGAAAGCTAATCAACGAACTTATCTGTATGCATAAATGCATAGAGCACAAGCATAAGAGAAGGCCAGGCACAAGATTTCTTTTGCATTCATTTCTCCTTATGTGAGCATTAAATGATTGTAGTGCATGACATAATTTCTAGATTTCATGGTCTCTGAAACCATTTATGCTTGAGCATTGAGTACATCAAAGGCATTGACATATATTTGTAGTGGCATAGAGGGACATGTAGGTGCCCATCTAATGGCCAATAGCATGAGAAACAAGGGTTTCTTCTTCTATCAATAAGAGTTTAAAAGTGGGGTTGGGAGGAGTGTACCTTCTTCTTTCACCAAGAGAGGAGAGATAGGGATGAGTTCAAATTTTTTATATAAATTGCTACACATATTTACAATATGTATTTCCAGAGAAGAATGTAGAGGTGTCTATGGATGTAATGTATTTTATATTTATGTGTTTGCTTAGGGGCCTAGTATATATGTATGGAATATTTTGAGCAAAGTTTTATAATGTATTAGTGCATGTGCTTGTTAAAGTGTATAGCTAAAGTAAGTGAGTGTCGGAGGGGGACTTTAACATGTGTGGGGATTGTATTTATAATTAAATGGGCATTATCGTAGTGAGTATGGCTTGAGAGTTTGTGATGTCTGCTTGCTTGGATTGAAGTGTGTCCTATCCATTGAACCCAAAAAAGGAGGTACGATCATGGCACTTCAAGGAGCAAGTAGAAGGTGGTGGAAGAGTCGAGCATGGACAGGCTGGAAGGAGGGAAAAGAGAGTCTGAGCAAGGATTCAGGCCAGAGTCGGGGGCCATTGAAAAAAACTTGAAGGAGCCTTCAAGAAGAAGGAAGCGGTGGTGAAGGACTGCTACTGTTTCAGGGCTGCTTTGTGGTGAGCGTCGCGATTGCAGCCGGGACTGCTGCTTTGGCCTATCACTACTTCCTCTCTGGGCCTACCCGTCTACAGTTTACAGTCTGGCCGAACACGTAGAGTGGGAGGGGTGGCCTATTTTTGAAAGCTGAAGAAGAAAGATCAGGCTCGAGACTGGAGGGGTTGGCGGCAGCGCGAACTGCTCATTCACACGCAATAGACAAGGGCGGTCTTGGCGGATATCTTCTTGCTGATCTCCTTGGCCCCCAACTCTCGTCCTGCCATTCTACAGTCTATAGTCTGGCCAAGTAAAATTAATGCAAGAGGGAGATACATCTGGCAAAGCCAAAAAACAGAGGGCTGCCGCTGCGTGCGCAGGTGATTTGCGGGACTGCAGTTTCTGGAGGGCCGTGTGCGCGCATATCAGGCTGGTACAGGGAGAGTAGTGAGAACAGTAAAAGGCGGAGCTTGAGATAGCTTCAGAAGAAGCATACTTGAGATCTCAAAGAGACTGCATTAAGAGGCGAAAAAGAGGATAGATCAATCATCTCTATCTTCGGGAGAGTACAGGACGTGAGTAGCCTAGCGCCAAGAAACTTTTAAGCTTGCGCATTAAGTTTGGAAGGATACCCATATAGAGAAGAAGAAAAGCAGCAGCCGGGGGCGTTGACTCAAGGGTGGCCTGGTAATTGACACTCCTGAAGGCAGCAACTCTGCTGCCTCAAAAGGACTAGTGGCTGCAAGCCACCGTGTGAAGGTAGTGGAGAAAGACTGCTTTGATCTGGTAGCAGCAACCATCTCTGAGAAGCGTAACCAAAATCCTGGATATATTTATCTGCAGCAGCGTAATATGTTGCCAATCAAGGCCGTGGCTACTTCTATAATCGGTCCTGCATGGAACTATGGTCATCCAAAAAGAGCGCTATCCTTGTCTATCGATTGATACACGAAGGGCGCTAATCAGGGAGGAAAATGGTAATAAAATCCTAATTATCCAGGAGGAGGGGCAGTCCATTTATGAGACGATCTGTTTAATGGTGGACTCTTAATCCATTAGTTAAAAAAGAGGCCTTTTAGCCTCCCCTCCCTCTCCTCTTTAAAACAAGGAAAAGAGGAGAGAAGAATAGTAAAATAATCCTCATCTCTCTCCACTTTTGTAATCTCGTTTTACATTTTTTATATTATCTACAAAGATATACTCAGATTCATTCTCTCTCCTCATTGAATAAGTCTTTTTCAACTAAATTTTATATTAAAAAAGGAGTTAGTTACAGGAGTGTGGTGCTTCGTTTTCAATGCAAAATGATTAGTAGATACGAGATAATTGATTTTTTAATCGAGAACAAGGAAAATAAAAATTTGGAAGTTCTTTTTAAGATATTTTGGGAATTTTTTATATCCTAGCTTTTGGTCAAAAAACAAACCAACTAGTCAAATTTTGTGTTTTTTGGAGATGTTTCTGGAGGCAAAATAGAAATATCTAAAATTACGAAAAGTCTCGGATATCCCTACCCTCTGAGCTATTTTCCCCCACATCTATACTCTCTCATGGCTCTATTGTGACCTCTTCTCTATGTTTATGCAACCTTCATTAACAAAGTGAATTACTTACACCCTCCTTTCCCTTAGCACCTTTGTGTGTCTCTCTGTGCATCTCCACTCTACCTCTTGTAACAACCAAGTAGGCTCCCCATTTCTATTAATAGTAAAATGAATATAGGAAAGAATGAGCTACATATTGAAGTAGAGATTGAATATGCCCCATTATTCAAAAGAACCCAACGTACCAGTGTCAACCCTTAGGTTTTGCAGAGTTACAGGCAAATGGGATTGAAACATGTGGATTTGTGGGTTGATGGGGGAATCTACCCAATTGACCCCTTAAACAATAGACCTCCAACTTTCTCAGGAATCACAAATTTGCTAAAGTATGTGTGCGAGGGTGAAAATGGGTTACTTGGTTATACTACGCGGCTCAATGATCAGGCATTCAAAGTATTTACAACTTGCCAGGCAACCATAAAAAATTGCCATGATGTGATCGTTGTACATCAACTTCATATATAAAAGCTCATAGGACAAGTGGTACAACTGAATGATACTGTAATTCAACAAAACAATCAAATTATTTCAATACAGGACACTATCCATGACATTGGTATTTCATATGAGGAGGCAAATGCACAATTGGAAGACTTGAGAAAGATCAACAACAAGCTAACACAGGAGCGCAAATGAAAGAAGAAACCAATCAATGAGTTAATTGTGAATAGTGGCCAGTGGAAGCGACGTATCAAAGCATGTAAGGTAGCTGATCAGAAAGAGAACCTAGGTGAGGGTGAGGTTAGAAAGCAAGTACACTAGAAAATGCTTTGAGCAATCATAAGTTTAAGGCTGTGAAGGAAAATGTGATTGAGTGCACATTAAAATATGTGTCAAATGAGTTCTCAAATGTGGATGCACAATCTATTTGTGACAGGGCCGGCATTAGCACAACGACTTACTCAAAGATATTCAAAGGTGTGAAGACTGGGTTTGGTTGTGTGCTGAAGAGAAATAGAATCGTGCCTCTTCTTCAACCTTCAAAGTTAATAGAGGCCCAACGGTAACTTAATACAAAGGTTTTGAAGTTGATAGGAGATTCCATGCATGTTGAATGTGTGAAAACACTAAAGATTGGGACCAAAAATGCATATGAGGTGAAATTCACCGAACTCAATAATTACTATTTAGATTTGAACAAGGTGCAGTCAGCAATGGTAATGTACTACAATATGTCTGTTGAGGAATGTAATGGTAAATTGCAGTTTGTTATAAAATTAGATGAAAGTGAGGTCGTCAAAGGAGTAAAGCTTGAAAGAGTTAGTGTAACTCTGATTAATAGAGCTTTACAATTCGACAAGAACAACCCAGGGAACTTTAGTGTTCAATCTGAGCGCCATGTGTGGTGGCTCGCTGCATTTAAAGTTCCTAAGGAAACATTTGAGGTGTTGTAGCTATTCTTTATGTACACAAGCATTCCAAGCATCATTGATTGTCAGGAACATGGTGAGATGCTCTCGATTGAAGGGTATGGTCAATACTTGGTTGAATGGCATCTTGTAGGAGACTTGAAAACTTTAAAATGCATGTCTAGAATCTCCAATGGTTCAAATACAAAGAATCCATGCCTATATTGCTTGATAGAGAGGGTGGAAGGAAAGGACGGAAAGAAGAACTGGCGAAAGGTAACAAGTGTTGCATTGATACACAATAGAGAAGATCCCACTTGGAAGCCCATCTTCAACATTTCCTTGGATCGTATTCACATTTGTTCATTGCATGCTTTTGTCAGAATCATGGAGAAACTTGTATATGAATACATTTGCTTTGCTTATAGGATGCAACCAGAAAAAGAAGCCATTGCAACGTGCAGGAATGTGGAGCGAGTGCTATCAGAAATTGGGCTACACAAGCATCAAGTGACGATTGAAAAATATGAGAAGAGATCAAGAAAATTTGGAAACTTGCCAAAAAAGCCTTGCTTTGGAGGAGCAAAGGCTAGGAAGTTTCTCTTAGTACCCATCAATGAGGAAGGGAATGTCATGGTTCGTAGGCAGCAGGACTACGATGGGTGGAAAAAGTTACATTTTGCAGTTTCTGATCGAAGTAATGGAGGAAAAACAAGATTGGCCAAAGCTAAGGTTTGGATAAGTATTAACAAATTGGCACCCTTACTTCGCAAGATGGTGTTTAACAATCAAGATAAGCAAGAATTTATCAATGATGTGCATAGCTTCTACGAAAACATGGTGGAAGCATGGGGCAAAAGCTCTATCACACATTACATGGTGCATACTAAGTTAATATTTTAAAATTGTATGAATTGTATAAACTATTGAGCATAGTTTTACTCATGTGTGGTATGTATCTTTGTAGCATATCCTTGAGACACATGGACCATACTTTGCAGAAAAAGGAAGCATTGGAATTTGATCCACACAAGGGATGGAAATTTCACATTGGATAGCGCATGGTGCATACCAAAGAAAAACTGATCATGGTAGAGGGGTGAATGGTAGCAATCCAATGATCCAATTGCTATCTTGGTAGTATAGGATTATAGTAGCAGATGAAGCTAAACTCTCGCAAAAGAGAGCAAATGAAAGTGCTGATGAATCGGTTGCAGACATGATAGAATCACGTCATGTCACTAAAAGAGTACGTTATGAAGCCTCAAGTGCCAAAGAAAACCATGCCAAGTGGCTAGAAATAAGGCTTTGACAAGACAACAAATGGGTTCGAAAAGAGCTAAGATAGTAAAATGAATGATGTGAGTCAGTGTGAATGCAATTCATAGTTTAAGAGAGAAAGAGAGAGTCTGTATCTATGTGAATGAGTCTCACAGTTTAGGATTATATAAAAGAGGGTTTCACTTTCTATCTTATTCATTGAGTTCTCACATCTCTTGTACAAGAAAGATGGCTAGGTCTAAAGTAGTTGCAAATAAGCTTCCGCTCAGAGTCCCATATTGTGTTCAATCCCTTGGAGCATCTACTAGCTCAGATGCATCCCCTTCTCGACCTATTCCATCTTCCTCAAGTCGCCCTCACAAGGATCCTCCTTAGCATCCCCACAAGAAATGCAAGTTGAAGCCAGGTACAGTGGCCTTGAGAGAAATTAGAAGATATCAACGCTCTTTTGATCTCATCATTCCAAAGGCGAGCTTCTCGAGACTTGTTCGCGAGATTGTGCGAGATCTCTACCGCACAAAAAGCAGGACATGGTTTTTAGTACAAGGTCAGGATAGACTTGATCGCTTTACAAAAGAATGTCTTCATGCTCTACAGTGTGCTGCAGAGGCCTTTTTAGTTGACTTGATTGACTGATGCTCAACGTTGTGCAATACATGCGAAGCGCATCACTGTAACTCCCAAGGACTTCCAACTTGTAAGAAATCTTCAAGCAGTGAAGGATGTATTCGTTGCCCATGGTCCTGGAGTATAGATACTTAGATGCAGATTTATTACCGCTAGGCACAAATGAAGTAGAAATGGGCAAGCGCATGGCTTCATTGATATTAGCTATAGATAAACAGAAGGTGTGGTTATAAACCAGACTAGAGTGGTTTTTATAAGATACCAAGAAGGAGTAACAAAGCTTCTCATCCATCGTAGGCAACAATGTGAGGGCAACAAATGGTCGAAGGCCTATACGTCGAATGCAATCTACCTCTAAAAGGAGGGAATAATCATGGACTGCAAGGGGAACATATTGTATCATGATCGAAGGGGTAGAAGAAGGTGCCATTCAAACTATATCAACCCACACACATACACAAAACCAGGAATAAAAAGAGAAAATTGGAAAAACCCACAATCAAAACCACCACTAAGACCATCGACAAGAGAAAGATTTACGACAAAACTGACTAGACTAGACTAGACCATCCCAAGAAAACCACATCCTACAGAAAATTCGACATGACCTACACACATATGCGACCGACAGCTTTGTGATATGCATAACAATCAAGCACCCTCATCCTTGTACTAATCAAACACACACAAAAAAAACAAAAGTGTCATGCATACCGTAACCCAGACACAGACTCAAAAAGTCATGACTAAACCAAAAACTCTAACAAAAAATAGAAAGAACACCAATCAAACCAAGGTCTGACTAATAATCCTAAATCCCACGTAACGTTCAGTGTCCTATAGTTTGCTAAAGTGGGTGGGTGAAACTAACACTCATTTTTTTAGATGATCAATTAAGCATAGTTCATTGTTAATTTAATCTGTTAATGTATGGTGAGTCGAAAATGTAGTCCGGATAGGACGCTACTTAACTTGACTGTGTCTCTATTGATGCAGTTCATTTTTACAATTATATGATGTGTGGCACATGAGTGCATGCATGCATGACTTCAGGGGGTTCATTTTAATTACAATTTAAATGTATCTATAACGCGTATATGTGTGCACTTGTGAATAGTTTTTAATTTATAAAAATTAAGTGGGTTATAGTGCAAAGATGCCCGTGCAACAATGGGGTTCCTTTTACAATTAATGTTCGATTCATTTTATTTACAATTTTATGATGTGCATTTTATTTATTTGGTGTGTGCAACTGTCAGTTGATTTTTATTACAATTAAATGTGTGTTATGGTGCATGTGGGAGAGAGAAAAGAGAAAAAACCTGGTGATGTGTGGGTTTGTTTGCAAAGTCTGATACCATGTCCTCAATGATAGAATGTGCAATCCACGAAAATCCACAAAAAAAAACTGATAGAAAGTCGATTAACAATAGTCGTCCTGTCGTACATAAAAAACGGAAACCAACTAACACCTTGACCAAACAAAAAAAATGATACGCATGACCAAAATAAATGAAAAGATGGATGTTTTGAAGTTTGTTTTGTGTGTTTTGATTGATTTGATTTTTTTTTTCTTTTTCTTTTCTCATACCATGATGGTATAGTATAGAGATGTTTGGTTTTGTTTGGTTTTTTGTTTTGTTTTTTTTTTAAATGGAAAGAATTTAGGGAAATATGACGGGATGGTTGTGCGTGTTTGTTTGATTTGTTTTTTGTTTTTTTTTTTCAAAGAAAACCAAGAAACGGATTTTTTCCAACACAAAGGCTGAAAACCATTTTATTTCGGATTTGTGAAAATTTTGCAATCATGTTTTGGAAATTTCAAAGGATTTTCCATAATAAGTGCATTTTCAGATGATTTTTCCATGAAAGAATTATGTCCCAAAAATATATTGATATTTTCCATTCCCAAAAATTTTCCAAAATGTGAAAGAATATAAATGTGATTTTTTGGATTTTTTGTTATTTTTGGATTTTGTTATTTTTATGTATTTTTTGGATTTTTTATAAATTTCCATCATTTTATGAATGATTTTGATCAAGTTTTGATTTTTCAAAAATTATTTAATGGAATTTTCCACCAATAAAAATTTTCAGAATGTGGGAAAAGGTTTTAGCAAGTTTCTATAATTTTTTGGAATTTTCAAAATTTTAAATGTTTTTTATGGATTTTACGATTTGGAGGGGATTTTTGGGATTAAAAAATGATTACCCAGATACATGCATGTAAACAACAGCGGCCTCGCACACCCACGAATGAGCCCCACAAGTGTCCTCACGCATGAACACTTGCAAAGATCACGAACACACTGACCACGCACGAAAAACCACGCACAATCTTGCATGAAGCCACACGAACACACGCGGCGAACGGTTGGAATTGAGGTGAAGGGGAGGCTTGGGAGGAGGTGGGTTTACGGGAGGGAAGGGGGGCTTAGGAAGGGGGTGTGGAGAGGGTAATGGGAAGGGTAGGAATGGGGGTTTAGGAGGGGGTATGGAGAGGGTGGAGAGGAGGGCCAAGGAGGCGGTGGCGGTGGCGGTGGCGACAGTGGGGTGGGCGGGCTGGCGGTGGTAATAGAGTTTGTTGTGGCGGCAATGGGAGAAAAAGGAAAAGTAGGGGGAAGAAGACAAAGAAGAAGAGGAAGGAGGAGGAGGAGGAGGAGGAGGAGGAGGAAGAAGAAGAAGAAGAAGAAGAAGAAGAAGAAGAAGAAGAAGAAGAAGAAGAAGGGGAGGAAGAGGAGGAAGAAGAAGAAGAAGAAGAAGAAGAAGCAGCAAGGAGAGAGGGGAGAGAGAGAGGGAGAGGGAGAGGTCAGGGAGAGAGAAGAATAAAAAAGAGAGAGAAAGAAGAGGAGAGAGAAGAGGGAGGAAGGAGAGGGGGGAGGATGGAACCGCTGGGGAAGGAGGAATTGAATTTTTTAATTAAAAATTTAAAAAATAATAAAATATAATTTTTTAAAAAAGAAAACAAGGTAGAACCCCCTTGTCCTGCGCACAAGCATGGGGCAGGGGTAAAAATTTTTTGCAGTGGCGGGACCGATAGATGGCAAGGACACCATCACAGGGGTGAACGGTGCGACGGACGCATCAAAGGATGGAGAAATTAAAAAACGCGGATGTTCACGTGCAACGCGGGAGATAGGGACACACGTAAAAACACCCAAAAAAATGAATAAAACCAAACCGCACATCGAAATGAAATTCCATAAAAATGGAAAATGTGCTAGAAGGCAGTGGAAAGACAATGGAAAAATGCAATAGGGGGTTTGGGGAGAATGCATGGCATTCACAAGGAAAAAATGTGAAAATCGAGCCCGAAAATACATACAGGGATTAATATCAGAAAATCCACTCGCCAAAACACAAAGTGAAAAGAAGAAAAATGTGCAAAATAACGTGCCCGATAAATCTATCACGTCAAAACATGGTTTCGATTGAGATAGGATACGTGCACATGGCAAAAAACACAAAAAAGATGCCCGAAAACACATTGAAAATTTAATAACTAAAAATCCAACATGTAAAATAAGGTGGAAAAAAAAGAAAAAATGTGAAAAAAAGTTGGTTGGACACGAGTGTCAAATAGAACTAGAATTCTGGTGAAAATAAGGCATGTTCCAATGGAAAAATATAAAAAATACACACAAAAATGTCCCGAAAACCCGCAAAAATTAATAACCGATAAACTGTTCATTGGAATGATGGGCAATAAAAAGAAAAAATGTCAAGGGAAAGGTGTAGGGCAGGGCTGGCATGGCAGATTGTTGTTCTGAAGAAAAAAGGATGCGTTCACATGGAAACACATGTAATTGACGGAAAAGGATTCAAAAATTAATCACTCAAGAACCGTCTAGCGGAACAGAGGTTGGTAAAAAGAAAAAATGGTCAGGTTGAAGGGATGAATAGGATGGAAGGTTGGATTTGGATTCTGGTGAATGTACAGTGCATGTTCACATGAAAAAACTTCAAAACCATGGATAAAGGAAAATAGAGAGGGAATGGCCCCAAGGGTGGGTTGAAAGTGGATGGGTGGGATGGGGAAGGGACCCCATTAGGGTAAAATTGGGTGATGGCATAAATGGATGATGAAATTGAGGCATATGCAAGAGGTATCCACCATAGACGTGCAGCGACGTGTCCCCACACTTAAAACCTTAACAGATAGGGTTGGATGCATCAACACAGCCTAGGACTCGTCTGGACTCTAACGTCCCCACACTTAACACATAACATACACTTGCAATCATAAGGATAGGGTTAGAAAAACTTGGCCCGTTTCGTGTATGGTCGAAGGAACCGTCACTACTACAGAAGAGTTGAAGTCGGTTGCAGGAGGTACCACGGCTCACTCTAGCATTTGGCCAGCATGGCAGGGACCATGCAGTAGCAGTGACGAGGGAGGTAGCTAGTTGATAAAGCCCAGCGGGGTAGGTGTCGTGACAAAGGATAGTCACTCAGCTCACGGCCACTTAGAGGGGATGACAGAACAGTCACTTGCCCCATAACTTACATCACTTGAGGTAATATTGATGGAAACCCAGATCTCATGCCTGATTTAGGAATCGACAAGGGGAATGGTGCAAAGGGAGTATGCCAGGGTGCACAGTTGATGGTGCATTAGTACGTCCAACCCCGTCTGGCATAGGTGCAAGCAGAAAGGCTAGGGAGCCTTTAGGTGCAGTGTATAGAATAGGGTGACATGTCCTGTGATGATGGTAGAGACCCATCTCGTGGATGCATAGGGAAAGAAAAGGCTAGGGAGCCTTAAGGTGTAGTGTATAGAATAGGGTGACATGTCATGTGATGATGGTAGAGACCCATCTCGTGGATGCATAGGGAAAGGAAAACATACCTTGCACCAAGTGGCATAATGTCCCTTAGTCTCACCTCTCGATGATTGTTGTGAGGACACACCAGTCACACTCAACCCCCCCTCTGTCTCACTCTCTATTGATAGATATATGAGGGCAACCTGTTCCTAAAACCCATTGATGTTAGCCTCACAGTCACTTGTGCAGAGGTTGTATGCCTTGTGTGCATTTGATGATGCAACTATGCATCCCGCCATGTGCCAGCATCATATAGTGCAAGAAGGAAGGTTAGGGAGCCTTATAGTGTAGTGCATAGGAACAAATCATGCTTTGTGCATTGAGAAGCCCAACCAATGTGTGCAACACTCCATTCCACATAGCTCACCTCTCATTTGAATTGAAGGGAAAGGACTAGCTACTCACCCCACCCTTTGTCTCACGCTCACTGATAAATGGAGAGGGTAGCCCATACTCACAGCCCACCATCCTATTAGGATGAAAGCTCACATCGTTCAATTGTTTGTCGATGAAGATTGCTTTGTTTGTTGCTAGCATTAAAGAGTTGATGACGAGGCATACCCAGGGAGGTAGCCCATATATCTGGTGCTGTAGATTTTCTAGAGATCATGTCGTCTGTATTAGGGAATCACATGTTCTGTGGGGAGTACAAAGACAGCACACCAAGGGAGGTGGCTTTGGAATTTCTTCTAGAAAAGTATCTCTTGGTGATTCAGCTATCCCAGACTGCGGGGTGTTACCACCTTTTACATAGCCAGCTTCCCATCCAAGGGTATTTCCACCTTTTCTCATAACGAGGCCTGCTATGATAGGGAATTGCTTCCTTTTCTCCCATAACAGTATGTTTTTCTCTTTTCTTTTTCTTTCCTACTCTCGTGGGTGTTTCCACCTTTTTTCGAAGAATAGGTCAACATGACAGGGACTGAAGTCCTTTTCTCCCATGATCAATATATTTTCCTTTTTTTTTCTTTTTTTTTTCTTTTTGACTGTCTTTGAAGCATCGAATCGCAAGGGCGCCATGTATCAGAACCATCCTTGCCACCTCTGTTGAATCAAACAGAAGGGAAGCCAAGGGGAGGGGGAAGGTGCCTACGAGGAGCTATTAGAACGGAACCTCATTATCAAGATTAGCAAGAGGGTTATTAGGAGCATTAGGTAGAGGCATCTCAACCATTGCGCAAAGAATAATAAAGCTATTGACAGTGATTGTCAAGATCCCCAGGGGAGTAATACTTCTTGAGGTGATAGCCATTAATAAGGAAGGGATCATCCGAAGCAGCGAATGTATAGACTTGGACCGAGCCATTCGGATTGATGACAAGTACCTTATAAGGGCCCATCCATCGTTGTTGAAGCTTGCCTAGAAACTTGCTTGGATACTTGCCAAATCAGGAATCATAAGAGAGAACTAAGTCACCTTCCTTGTACTCCTGCTTGATGGAGCTGTCATGATAGACCTTTCTGCAAGCATGTGTGTCTTCCATGCACTATAGGGCCATCCTACAGATCTCATCATCAATACACTTCAAGTGCAAGATATGGCATTCCAGGGACTGGATATCTCCCAAGCATTCATTGTGGCCATGCACAGAGAGGGTAGCTTGAGTTCAACCAAAAAAGATGGCTTCTGTACCATACACTAGCTGGAAGGGCGTCTATCCTGTAGCTGCCTTATGGGAGGTTTTGTATGCCCAGAGAACCTCTGTAAGTCGATCATCCCAATCATGGTGATGTGTGGCAATCGTCCTTATCAAGATCGAGCAAAGGATGTGATTGGTGACTTCAAGTTGGCTGGTGGATTTGGGGTAATACGGAGTGGACTTGTGATGACAGATCTTATACAATTCTATCAAATCTTCCATGATTTTGTTAAGGAAATGGGTACCTCTATCACTGACAAGATCTAGAGGACTGCCAAACCGGGTGATGATATTCTTGTACAGGAACAGGCCACGCTATTACCATCGTCCCGCTTCAGAGCTTTAGCTTCACACCACTTGGTGACATAATCCGTACATATTAGGATATATCTATTCTACTTTCATCTGGTAGGGGGATCGATTGGACCCACGAAGTCAATGCCCCACTTCTCGAACAACTTCAAGGGAAGGATAGGTTGTAGCGGCATAGCACTGGTCTTTGTGATTTTTCCCATCCGTTGACATGCATCACATCACTTACAATAGTCATAGGCATCCTTATGGAGGGTCGATCACCTAGTATCCTACTAATAGAGCCTTTTTGGTTGTGGCTTCTCCTACAAAGTGGCCTCCACATAGCTCGTCATGGCAAGCCTTCAATACTATGCAGATTTCTTCTTGTGCAACACATCTTCTGAGCACTTCATCTTTGCCTTTCTTGTAAAGTGCACTGCCTAACAGGGTGTAGGGGGTTGATTCTAACAGAAGCTTCTTCTTATCCCGACTAGAGATGCCAAGAGGATACTATTGCGTTGCTAGCAGGTTAGCGATGTCTGCATACCAGGAAGTTATAGTGTCGGCCAAAAACAAGGACACATCTGGGAGGTTCAGATCATCTTGCTCCTCTTCTACATTCTGCGGGATACACAATACATGATAAGCCAGAACATGGGAACAACCAGGTTTGGTGATTACCTTGAAGTCAAACTCCTGGAATAGAAGGAGCCATCTCATCATTATTCCTTTCGCATCTGCTTTGTTCATTAGGAAGGATAGGGCCATATGATCCACATAAAAATTAAAATTGAGTTGACAACAAGTAGTGTTGGAACTTTTCCAAAGCAAACACCATTGCTAGGCACTCAAGCTCCATCACTATGTAATTCCACTCTCTGGTGGTTACCTTTCTGCTTGCATAATAAATGGGTTGATCCAGCTTCGAAGATCCCTTCTAGCATAGGATGGCGCCTAAGCCTTATGATTGATGCATCCGTGTGCACATGGAATTCCTTCGTCCAATCAGGAGGTTGCAGGATGGGTGCCTCAATCAAACACTGCTTCAGGGTGTTGAATGCTTCGTCACCTTCATTGGTCCATGTAAACTCGGCATATTTTCTCAGAAGTTTATGCAAAGGGACTGCCTTTGTCGCAAAGTGGGCTATGAACCTTTTATAGTAGCCCACATGGCCCAGAAATCCCCGCAACTGTTTGAGGTTGGTTGGTGCTGTCAAGGCTGCAATCTTCTCAATCTTTGCAAGGTCTGTTGATATCCCTTGTGCAAAGACAATGTGGCACAACAAGACTTCAGAAGAGACTCCAAATATTCATTTGTTGGGATTGAGGGAGATCCCATACTCCCGGCATCGATCAAAGCATTGCTTCAAATGTCCCCCCAATGTTTAAGGATCAAACTATAAACACAGAAATCATCCAAGTAAACCTCAATGAAGTCATGCAGATGATTTTGAAATGCAGCCATCATGACTTGCTGGAAGGTAGCAGGGCATTGTAGAGCCTAAACGGCTTCACTCTGTAGGCATAGGTCCCCCACTTTGTTGTGAAGGTTGTCTTGGACTAATCTTCTTCTACTATTTGCACTTGGTTATAACCACTGAATCCATCCAGGAGGGAGTAAAGCTCATGGCATGCCACCATGTCCAACAGTTGGTCAGTGAAATGGATAGGAAAGTGATCCTTCTTTGTCTTTGAATTCAACTTGCAAAAATCCACACATATTCGCAATTTTCCATTCTTCTTGCGCACGACTACCATGGGTGAGACCCATTCACTATTGGCCATTGGAAATATGAACTCGACTTCCAAAAGCTTCAGCAGCTCTACTTTTACCAAGGTAGAGTAGTTTGGGTTCATTCATCTCTATTGTTGCCGTACAAGCTTGGAATCAAGATCTAGATCAATGTGATGTTGGCATATTGTGCGATCAATCCCTTTCAGATCTTTATAAGACCATGCAAACACGTCCAAGTTCTCTTTCAATAAGTTATGCAGAATCGATAGCTCCTCTTCTAGCAAGCTGCTATCCACCTTTAGGTGGCATTCAGAGCCATCTACATCCACAAAAGTCAACTATCTTTCACCTTCTAGTTCACGAATGAAGGTCCCACGGACTGCTTCTGGATATAGATTCGACTCCTTCAAGGGAGTGGTGTCCTCATCTGATGTTCCACTAGAACCGACTTCTTATTTGGGTTGCTCCTCGAGATATTGAAATGGGATTAGGGATGTTTCGGGTTTGGTTTCAAAATTAGTAACCTCTTGGCTCGAGGACTCATCTTCTGATAATGTATCCAAGAATGTCACATAGCAGGAACTTTCTGAGTTCTGTTGGGGCCATTGGATTGGTGATTGTTGGCAAGGTGTATCACTATTATCATTTCTTGGGAAGGATGGGTGAGGGCGGCAAGAGCCACTACTGAATTACGGCTTATTCTTTTTAATCCATTTCTTATAAAGATTTTGCATATGAGAGGATCCATTTACCTGACTAAACGATACCATCACCATTCTATCCCACATCATGAGATCTTCTTTTTCTAGTGCTTCTGGAAGGTCCTCCTCATATGTATCCTCTTCAGGTGGGATAGATTCTTCCAATTCGCTTTCATAACCGTCTTCCTCAATATCATCTTTGTCCTCTTTAGTCTTTATCTCTATCTCTGTCTCTGTATCATCTTCGTCCTCTTTAGACTTTGTCTCTGTCTCTGTAGGAGCTCTGTAAGAGAAGAAAAGGTCCTCTATTTCATAACCGTCTTCCTCAGTATCATCTTCGTCCTCTTTAGACTTTGTCTCTGTCTCTGTAGGAGCTCTGTAAGAGAAGAAAAGGTCCTCTATTTCATTTTTTGCCTCTGTCTTTGGCTCTACTTCGGCCACGTAGCAAGGAGAGCAGTACATACATGCCTCTATCTCACTATCAAAGGTAATGTCGAAAGTCATTCCTGGTCCAGCCAGGAACTATTCACCTATTGACAAGGACTTTGCATCTTGAGGGAGTTGGCGTACAGTGCCCACTGTTAGGGACTGTGCCTCTGTTTTTTTGGGAAAGATCTATTTAATAGCTTCTTCTTCTACTGAGTTGCCATCTGTTACTTCATTGGAGGAGTCAGTTATGACTTCGATGGATGTGGATCCATTTCCTTTTTGTGATCCATACAACTTCAATACTACTTTGTTGGGTCCTCTGCCTAGGATCAAGGTTCCTTTCAACGAATCCTTCCTCACCCTCGCTTTAAAAAGCCATGGTCTCTTTAGCACCAGAAGAGGGTATGAGGTCCCATAAGAATTTGGTTTCACCACCAGATACGTCAACCAATAGTCTCTTCCTGCCAGGGTTTTCTTCACGAATGGGAGAATGCCCAAAGGCTTGATTCTGCTCTGGTCTGGCAGTCTAATAAGCCACTATGTAGGTTGCATACCTTATAGGCCTAGATCCTTCATTGTGGCATCTGTCATTATGTTCACTAATGAGCCTCCATCAATCAATGCATCTGCAATAAAGCACCCTTCAATCCATACGCTAATCTCTAGGGTTCCAGGATCTAGGAAGACATTGGTTACATCCACTTCCTCTACAGCTTTGGAGTCTTATTGGTCTTGGTTGTTGTTGAAGGATCAATCCTTAATACACATCTTTGAGTCAAGATGATTTTGAACTTCTTTCGATAGCTCGGAGATAGTATTAGCAACTGTCGGAACATTAAATTCAGTTTAAAAGTGTGTAGGTCTTTTACCAAGTCATATTCTTTGATAGGATCCATGGGCTTCTCCAGCCTACTAGGAAACGAGGCTACATCCATTTTCATCTTTCCTTTTTCTTCCAGCAATGGCAGCATTGGCACTTCTTCTATTTCTGGAGGTATTTCTATATCGTCTATCTCCTGGACCTCTTGTTCTATTCTAGAACTGTCTCTAGTACTTTATATGGAACTGTAGTGCTATGTAGTACTACAGGGTTTTGTTCTGTACTGGTTTGCCATTCTATTGGCAGGTTGAACTTCACAGTCTTGGCAAGAGGATTGTTCTCTTTTTGGACAAGTGTTTCCTTCTTCTTGGCATGCGTAATAGTGTCAACTTCCAACTCCACTAGATTAGAGGCAGGCCCCTGTGCCTCCTGCTGGCTATCAGTGGCATTGGTCTTAATAAGGGTTGGATTGGGATAGTCCTTTACAATGTGGCCTTCTCCTTTACATATGCTACAAAGAGGTTTATAGTCCATTGACCTTCTAGGGTTTGGAAAATTTGGCGAAATGTGCCCCTTTTCTTCGCATCTATAGCATTCAACTTCTGATCTCTGACCACCACTAGACTGTCTTCCTCTGTAACTCTAGGACGGGAACCTCCTTGGTCCAAAATTAGATTCCAACTCCCTGGGCTTTGGCTTGATATCTTGGGTTGTCATTTTTGACTCCAACAAATAGATCCTTGCGTCTTCATTTCTCTTCTGTCTGTCATGCATATCTTTTAGCGAGCATATATCATCCGTATGGTTCTTCCTCAAGTAGTATAAACATAAAGATCCTTGGATAGTAGGTTTGTGGGTACATTTAGTGGCTAAATGTCTTGGTTGATGGCATTTTCCACACCATGTATTGGATCTAAGGACGTCTCGTGCCACTCCTGTGGGATTAGACACACTGGCAATATTTACCTTCAAAGTCTGTAGCTACTCTGTCAACACATCCATGAGTTTCTTCTTGATATTTGCAACTGAGTTAGATAAGTATTCCTTCAAGCTTTCACCTCCTGCCACGTTGGTAGTGGAGTTTTGAGGTGTCTTTGTTATCATTGCACAGACTGGTTGAGTTGATGTAGAGGATCCTCTATTCTGGTTCTGATTCAAGGCTCTTGTTGGCTCTTGTCTAGACTGTTGGCTGTTGTTGATTCCAGTTGGTAGGATTCCACTATTGAGGTTGATTCACCATTTGAGGGACTGTCTGTCTAAGGCCATTGGGGTAGTTGTGGAGCCATCATGGGGGGCACTATCTGTTTGCCATTGTGGAGTTGGTGCACTGTACTGAGGCATTGTAGGCATCTGTTGGTAGGGGTAGGGAACAGTTCATAGGACCGTATTTGGCAGATACACCATTCCTAACATTGTAGGAGGTAAAAGTCCTTTTCCTTGGGTCATTGACAATCTTGTCTCTACTTCATCATACCGTATAGCACCTTCCACTGCAACTTGCAGATTAATTGGTCTTCTCAATTCCACAAACTTGCAAACTTCTTATTGTAGGCCTCTAAGGAATACTCCTTTCTGGATGCCTTCATCCAAATGATGATTGGTTGATCTCTTCAAGATGGATTCCATTCGCGAGACATAAGCTTTTACTCTTTCTCTAGGGGACTGACTTAGGTTCATGAACTCCTCTCGCATCCACTCTTCAAAACCTTCACACCTAAATTTAGTGAGGAAGGCCATAGCTTCATGACATCCCATGCGCCAAATGTTCCTACTGCTTGTCTTTCATACCACTGAAACGCCGCGCCCTTGAAAGTGGTGGGAAATATTGCTAACCAATGCTCGGGGGTTCTTGCATTGTTAGCCACACATGCTACCATAAACTCTACTACATGAAGATTAGGGTCTTCGTTGTACTCTCCCTTAAATATGGGAAATGGGATTGCATTTGCTAGCTTGTCATCAATAGCTCAAAGACAAATTTGACTAGGAAGGGGACCTTGAGTCGCCATGAGGACTTCTGTAAAGAGTGCTTTTAGGGCATCAAAGGAGGCTTCTACTATAAACTCATTCTCGACCTTTATTTTTGCCTTCTCTCTTCTAACGTACCTCTGGACTCGTTCTAATGCTTGCCTCTTGATTGCGTCATTCATCAAGGGGTTAGCTCCAACCAGTTGGTATATACTCAACAGAATAGAATCAGAGGGGGCTTCAGTCTCTAGAGGACTCTCTAGCCAACATCTCTTCTACTTCCTTCTTCTCTACATCTCGGAATTCAGCCTTCAAACCACTACAGAGAGGGAGATATTCCATTCTAAAGGTGTCAAAACTCATTCTTCTTAGGAACGTTGTTGTGCCATCATCATAGTAATTCCAGCTTCTGATGGTTTCAATAGTGTATGTTATGAAGAACACTTTGTCTGCCAACTTCCAATGGGTTGCTAATTGGACAAATAGGAGATTGTCAGTGCACCAGAGATCCCATGTGTCCTGCTGTTGAGCATCCACAAACAAATTCTAACTCTTTTCTTTCTTATTTTCGTGAACCTCCATTGACCACGACTCCTGAAGCTTCTTGACTATCTCCCACTTGATGATGTCTAGAAATTCTTCAATAAATGCCAAATCCTCCATTGATACTCATTCTCTCTGTTCTACCCTTTAGTTTTGTGGGAGGAACTTTGATATTGTGATGCAAGTTTTGGCAACCTCATGGAAACATGCCATCACAGAGGGACCGCATCAGAATAGCCTTGTGTTTTCTCCATGGGAGATGAATCTTTTGTAGAATGTGGCATTGGCAAGGAAAGATTCCAATTCTTCAATAGTGATAGAAACTTTACTCTCCATTTCTTTTCTTTCTCTTCCAGAGTGCTACTTCTTCCGTTTTCAGCCTCTGTTTGTGCTTGTTGATAGCAGTTTTCCCTGGCTGTGTACCAAAGACATGGAGCCCCAAGAGAGACACCAAGGAAAATGGGTTTCTATTGCAATAAAATATATCTTCTAACATCCAAAATCTTTTGTTTATTTCTTTAGAGAACCATAACAAGGAAAAGAAGTCCAACCACTAGCAAGAAAACTTCACGTAGCATCATAGTAGATATCTCCCATGGTTTTACCTTCAACATCTTCATAGAATCCATCAAAACTAACAAGAACACAAAAGAATACACCACTTTTAAATGGAAATAATCACATATGATTCATCTTCATAGTTCTCTCTCTCAATCTCTCATAGATAGATACATTGTTTTTCATAGCATTAGCTATCTCTTGCATATGATCTCTCTCACAATAGTACATCAAAAACCTCACTACAATACTCAATAATCACTCATAATAATCCTTCTTAAGTCGTGGATACACCTCCTAAAAGGTGTGTTGGATGCAAAGAGGCACCAGAGACATCATAGTGTCTTGTGAGATCTGCCTGGCTTCTCTCACTGTCCTTTTGTAACCTTCTGTGAATCTTCATCAACTACTTCTTCACCTCGATTAGATTGAATAGAGCTTCCGTTGATCCTTTTCTAAGACAAGAACACTTACCAAAACATCCATACATCCAACATAACACTCAACAAAAACAAACAGCACAGACCATAGAACAACAGGACAACAAAAGAACAGAACTACAGAAGCTACAAAACCTTACAAAAGATCAACAAAAACCATAAAAACCACAAAAATAGAACCAAAATCAATTCAATATTTCATAAAAATTTTAACACAACCTCAACCATCTCTCAAAACATCCATTCAACCATTTCAACTACCAAAACAAAAACACAATAGAACAAAACAGAAGAAAATCAGACCTTACAGAACCAAACATAGAGAATCATAGAACCCTTTAGAACAACATATCCTCATCAAAAACTAACATAAACCCTTCAAAAAAACTCAAACCATTCCAAACACTTCAGAACATCTTCAAGTTCAAACAATCAATCACCGAAATCAGCCATTCAACAACAAAAACAACAAAAAATCAACCCAAAAAACAAATCATTTCCACACTCAACACTTTATTTTGTAGCTTGGCTTCCTTTAGTTTTTTGTACTACAAGATCTATATCATTTGGTTTTCTTTCAAACTGACAAATCTTTAGAGCTAGCAACTCTTCTCTCCTTCCCATGTAGACCATTCCATATAACAATCACTTCCTCTATTGGCATGATTGCCATACATCAATCTTTGTGAGTATATATCCAATCATAGCAATGTGATTATTTCAATCTGTTCATAATGCATATGGAAGTAACCTTGGTCATTATCATATCTTATGGAACCATTAACCATGTCACATAGTATTCCCAAGGAAAATACATTAAAGTTTCCACCACTGATTGTATGGTAAAATGGGATGAGGTACTATGAGAACAAGTTATATCACATTTTGAATGCCCAATAGGAATCTAAGTGATTGAGAAACCTATTTATTTCATAAATGAGGTAGTGCAATCTCTACTCTCCACATTTTTAATCATTTATCAAAAGTTAGCAACCTACTATATAAATTGATGATAGCATGTTAGGTGTATCATACCACCTATAAAATGGCCATAGGATACACCCCTTTCAAGTTAACCTATGGCATAGATGATATTGCACCTATAGAGCTCCTAATCCCAAGCTTGTGTGCTATGGTTTAAGAATAATAGGAAGGTAACAAATCCTTGATTGAGGAATTCTCTAAGTTAGAGCACTTTATAGAGGTATAACTTTTAACCATATATCCATTGATTGTAGAAAAAACCCACTTGGAGGCTTGGTTTGATAAACATGTGTAGCAAAAACCATTCGAGCAAGGAGATAGTCCTTGTTTATTTGTTCAAGGGACACAAACTAAAGTTAAAATTCAAGGGATTGGGGCCCTATGTGTTCATACTATCAATCAAACAAGAAACATGGAGCTTGAAACTCTTGATGGCAAGGAGATTGACCACTTTAATGAGAGCCACATCAAGCAATACTATCCCTAGACATAATCAACATGAGAAACTTGCAACATCCCATGAATGCTACAAAAACTCAAAACTAAGCCATAGAACCAATGAGGTTAAAACACAACACAATCATGTAGCAAACTCTCCACATTCAAGAAATCTCAATCATTAACTGGGATGAGGAGAAGAAAATAATTATACCACTAACAATATCTCTACCTCAAGCTGATTGCCTCAAGAGAGATCGTAGTCGATGCTCTCATTGACAAAGGATCAAACTTTAACATCTTGCCTTACAAGTTCTTGCAACAAATTGGACAATGCTTATTGATACCATTCCACACAAAATTAAGTCCATATGAAGGTTGTCGTGCTCAATATTAGGCAACTGCAAGTTATTGGTGATTATCAAGACAAAGTATGCCAATGTTTTTTTAATGTTCTCCCAAATCAAGATGATGTGAGATGAGAAATCTTGCTAGGATATCCACTCAAGTATAAAACATAATGTCAAGTTGATTTTGTGGGGCAAGATATTCACCAAATCCCCTTCGGGCTAGAATTATATTTGTCTTTAGTAAGGGAGAATTGACTAATAGACTACTGTGTCCTACCAAACCCAACCAACTAGTGATACCTACATAGCAAATAGAAAGTTTATTGTAAGAACTTTATGGCAACCCATGCAAAATAGCTATAGGAACTTATTGTAGACCATGGAAGTATTGTCGACAGACTAGACTTAAACTCCACATGGGTATACATGGTGCTACTATTAGGGTAATCACATCATCTCAATATTGAAATGTGTTATCTCATGCTCGCTAACATCAATCAACAAACTTCTATAAACTACAACCAAAACACAATCATTTAGTCTATAAGCCTAAGATCCATGCTATCAAAAGTGTACATAAATGACCTATCTAGGTATATAGACCCAAGGCTACCCAAAAGGTAGCAAAAACTCCACTTGCTACATCCAAAAAGACAATGCTCAAATCAAAGCCACTCAATAAGAAATAATATTTGAATCCATGTATGAGGAAGTAAAGCCCATGACTAAGAAGCACAGAAAACCTAAAGATGAAAACAAGGCTATGCCTAAGAATAAATTAGTGACCACTATTGTATTGCCCTTGATGAGTGCCACAAAACCATAATTTCTAGTTGGATTATAGCCATCTTCCGATCAACAATGATTAATCTATCAAATGGCCATAGAATTGGCTAGTAAGATCAATCTTTTAGCAGTGCATTGTTTCGCTCAACTTGAAAATACATTCAAAAACACTTACTTGGGCATACGAAATGATTGACCTAGGAATTGATGACGAGAAAATAATAGACCTTGTCTCCCATTAGAAGATTACTTGGGAGGATAGTGAACACATCTTTTGCAAGAGTCAAGCAATCTAGAAAAATATTCTCAAAACACTTTTTGAGAAAAGTGTAAAAACCACATGTCTTATCTCAAGTTGGGCTCAAATCGCCATTTTTTGAAGGGTTGACAAGTGAGCATTGGTACCAAGCTCCATTGCATCCTTCTTGATAGTCAACTTTTTGTGTTGATATTCATCATACTGTTTTACAAATCTTCTTGTATCTTTGAATAGAGTTGGCCAACATAGTTGGTATTGTAAGACCTTACATATCATGGTTGTGGCATTGAAGTGATCTCTAGCTATTTCGACATGTGCTTCTTGTAGCACTTCTTCAATTTCATGCTCACATACACATCTCATCAGCAGTCCATCTTACCCCAGCCTATATAGTGGTCATGTGATAAGGCCTTGTTTTTATGAGTGAGCATACAAATGCAAGGTGAGTCTTTTCTATTAGGCTTTCAGATAGTCCATTTGTTAGTATGTTGATAATATTGTTAGCCCAATAAGGTGTAGGTCATCTTTGAAAAGTTGAGCCTCTTGTTGAAGAAGAAACAACTATGAATCTAGAAGATTATCATTGATTCTAGTTACTTTCTCTCCACTTGTAACTATCCATATGTAGTCTACAATGTAATACCACTTGCCCTTCCTCACAACACTATTGAAGTCAAACTCTAGTAGGCAACAATAGCCATCTAGTGATGTGCCCTATGATGCATGGCTTACTTACCAGATATAGCAAGGTTTGATAGTCTACAAAGAAGGTAAAAGTAATGGCAAGGAGATAATGACATAATTTTTCATAGCATACACCATGCCTAGTCGCTCTCATTTCATGGTTGAGTGGTTTATTTCAGTTTTTGTGAGCAATAGTGATTTTGGATGCATCAATCTACACATGGAAATTTAGGTTCTAATCAAGGGTTCCTCGGATAGGTGCATTTATAAGAGCACTCTTTAGACTTTCATAGGCTTGTTGGCATTCAGTAGTGCACTCCTAGTCTACCAAGAGCCTATACAACAATCTTGTGAGATAGATGCATAGTTGAGCAGAAGTAATAACTTGTGTATACAAGAAAGACTAAACTCTAGCATTTTCTAGTAATAGATGATCCACAATTAGTTCAATCTTTAAAGTATTAGTTGATATTCCATTATTGGATAAGATATTCCCTAGAATGATGATGTTTTTACCCAAAAGTGACATTTAAGGAGATTTAAGGGCATGTCATATTGCCTACATCATTCAAAGACAGCTCAAAGTTAATGAAGGTATTTGTCCTATGAGGAATTGATGCAAAGGTCTTCAATAAAAACTTCAAGGTATTTGCAATGCATGTATTTAAAAATGGTATATAATTGTAATGAGCGGGGATCACGGGAACTTGGCATGGGAACATACCAGTCACACTAACGGTATATAAGGTGTAAGAGGGTATTTTGAGGCACCACAGAATTATCAAGAATCTCTCTTTTCACCTTCACAAGCTTTCATGGCTTCTTCTTCTTCTTCTTCTTCCTCCCTTTTCTCTCTTTCTCTCTTCAAGCTGCCATGGAACCTTCAGCCCCAAGAAATTTAGAGATCTTGCTCCCTCCTCTTCCTTAGCAGAAATGACTTGTCCCAGAGCTACCCCCTCACCTTGCTCAACATTTAGAGTAGCCTTGAGCCCTACTTGTCTTGTCTGTAGTCTCTAGGGAGCAGCCCGAAAAATGCGACGCATTTTACATTGAGCTTTCTGGCTCACTCCTCCTGCCCCAGCTCGGTCCCAACCCTTCTTGATTCATCCCTCAGCCTTGGCACACTCCTGGGCAAGCTTGAGTACGGGTATTGACCCCCCCATCAATTCTTGACAATACCTTAAACCCTACTATGGGCAACAGCCATGGCAGCCATGAAACCTTTAGCCCAGCTCACGTCACACTAAATCCCCTTCAATTTTCTCACCCTAGGAGTCTTGGCAGCAACCACAAGCTTCAACAAGTGAAGATATATGACATTGAAGGCCCCCATACAATCATGGGCAGCAAGAAGATGGGCAACTACAAAGCTCTTGAAGGAGGCAGCCAATAACTCTTCCCCAGGCTTGAACAAGGTATGTCAATCAGTTCTTCCTCTCTCTTTTACATCCAATTGTTGAGCTTAGCCACTTAATGAGAGAGATGGAAGAAATTCTTGGGTTGAGAGTGCCATTGGGATTCCCATCCTCAGCCCACACCCTGGGAATGCATGCATAGCTGGATAATCTTTCAATTTCTTTCCCATTGATCAAGATTTTACTCTAATCCTTAACCGTACTCTTGTTTGATTCCGATTGATAAAAAATTTTGTAAGAAGGGTAAGTCATGCAATCAGTGAGTCACTGAATTGCAGAGATAATCCCTTTCCCCATTCCATTTCCTTATTGATCATGCATATCATGAAAGGCCCAATCCTCAATTTGTAAATGCATATCATGCTAGTTTCTTAATGATAAATGTCTGCTATGTATATTCCGGGTGAGGAAAACCCCGATGCCATGCAAGTGGCAAGACAAAAGAGGGGTGACCGAAGGGGTGCACAACCCGGCCTGGGGGGAACTTTGCCCACCTCTCGATGATCTGGAGCCCAAAGATTCTTGCAAGTGCATGTACACTTGATGGAATAGTCCGAGCCCTGATCATTTGAGTCTATAGCCCTCTACATGCATTGGTAATGTCATGTATCACTTGAAAATGTATGGTGGATGCATGCAAGAAGAAGGGCAGGGTATGCAGTCATGGAAATGGTCTCAGCAATAGAACTACGGATGTAAATGGTGTATGGCTCTATGTGGCATTGAGAACCACCATTGAGGCCCTGGATGTCTTCGAATAAGCACCTCACCATTGGGATAAGGTATGCTCCTTGAGGGAGTCCTTGCAAGGTATTGCAGACAGCCAGTCCCACACAGTCAGCCCGCAAAAGTTGATTACAGCAAAGACTTCTTGTGTGACTGAGAATGGGCTCTATAGCTCAATTCGAAGAGGGCATCCCCCCCTTTGATCTAAACTAGAAATCTCCCCATTCCGCCCTACGGTTTGGGAGATACGCTCAATTTTGTGCTCAGAGGTACTGTGGGACATGCATCAGTCCTACACAGTCAGCCCACAAAAGTCAATTACAGCAAAGCCTTTTTGTGTGAGTGAGTGTAGGACCCATAGCTCAATTTGAAGAGGACATCCCCCCCTTCGATCTGAACCAAAAATCTCCCCATTCCGCCCTATAATTTGGGAGATAAGCTTAATTTTGTGCTCAGAGGTACTGCGGGACAGGCAGCAGTCCTACACAATCAACCCACAAAAAGTGATTACAGCAAAGCCCTGATCATTTACTGTCATATATATTTTTAATAGCCTCATAGAGGGGATCAAGAGCTTTAATTTGAATTAAAAAATTTGGCGATCGGAGCTTTCTAGCCCAAGATATTTCCATTTTTGTAACAAGGGGTATGGTGGACTGCACTTGGAATGGTAGACCACAAGGGTAAAGCAAAGGCCCAAGAGGACTTCCAGCGTGAAATAAGGGACTCCCATGCCTCAATGAATGATCCTAGCTCAGCCCAAGAGGATGGTGAAGACATGTTTGAAGAGGGTGCCCCTGAGATGGACTGCTTCTCTATGCTCAACCAAACTCTATGCCAACATGAGACCCGTCATGCTGAACGGCATCGAGAGATGGAACAACGCCATAGGGAGATGGAAACCCGCCAAGATCACCGTCATTCTGAGATGATGGCCAAGATGGACTTACTCATAGAGCGCATGGGCGCCCTCATCCCCGCCATTGCACCCCCCTCGGATTGACCCAAGGAGTGCGTCCCTCCCCGTGAGGCTAACCGCCCTCCCCCCTTGGAGATCGGGCGTAGCCCACAAGGTTATGGTGGTACCCATGGTGTTCCCCATAGCACTTATGAGACGGGTGAGCCTTCCACTCGACATGATGAACCCCTCCTTCCCTCCCCCATTACAAATCCTTCAAGCCCGTCCTTGGGACCACAACTCCCTCGTACCAACGGAAGCTATATACACACTCATGGGAATGGCCAGCAAGTGCCTAATGCAAATCTTGGGCAGCATGGAATGCAAGGGGTACATGGGCAACATGCATGTGGCAATGGGCAGCATGCACATGGTAGTTTTGGGCAGCATGGTCATTTTGGACAGGAAGGTCCTAATGTGCAATTTGGTCCTCCTCATGTAATGCATAGGGAACATGGCCTCCATGGAAATTTTGGACAGCCAAGGTTTGGACAGCAAGGCATGTATGGGCAGCATGTAGCACATGGCATTCATGGACAGCAAGGCCCAAATGAGCTGCGTGATAAGATTGTGTTTACTAAGTTTAATGGACAATCCTCATCCCCGGTTGAATTAGAGGAGTGGACCTCTAAATTGGAACCCTATTTTCTCATTTACCCCCATACCGATGAGGCAAAGATTATTTTTGCCTCCCTTCATTTGGAAGGTTTTGCCCACACATGGTGGAGATTTATTGAAAGAGAAAATCAACAGTTTCGTGATTGGGAAGATTTCAAGATGCATATGATCCAAGTTTTTGTCTCCTTGGTAGAGAAAGAACGTTTGGCTAGGCAACGGTATCCGTTTGATCAACGAAATCTCACCTTGAGGAAGTATACGACCAGTTTATGAACTTATCCATGTATGTTGAGGCAGTCCAGTGATGAGGCCAATTCTATAAATACATTTATGGGCTAGATGCACATCTTTCAGCTGATGTAATGGCTCAAAAGCCAACCACCTTGTTTGCAGCCATAGAATTGGCTGAACGATATGGTCAGAAATACCATCGCAATGAGGGCATGCAGCCCATTACAGGACAACAAAGATACCCTATCAGGAAACCCCCATATGCCGGTAATTATCACAGAACAACGTAGGGAATGGCAGCCCCAAAATCCCCACTTACCCCACTTTTAATGCTGAAAGGAAATATGGCAGTTTTGGGATAGCACCCCCCTCCAAAAGTGGCCCAAAGTATGCTGAAAATAAGATACGAAATGGCTTCAGTCCTAACGGTCAAAAATTCATTCCTCCTGAAGTTGTCAAGGATTGCAAGGCTAAAGGCTTGTGCTCTAAATGTGGGGATAAGTACATGACTGATCATGCATCCAAATGCCCCTTTAAGAATGCCATTGTCAAGTTTAATAGGATGTATGTGCTAGAAGTAGTGACAAGTTGGAAGAGGACTTGCATGACAACTCTCCCATGATGACACTTGCTAAAAATGCTGAATATGAAGAGGATCTTGACACCGATCATTTTTATGACTCACCGGACAGGTTCCCTTTTGACCCCGGTGTGGCTGCCCCATGGATGACATGCTTGGGAATGACCCTTTGCACCCCACATTTACCACTATATTAGCTTGCTCGATCTCCATGGATGCATGGACTGGCTCTAGGAGCCTGAACACCCTATGGGTACATGGTAACATTGATGGCAAGAATGTATACATTCTCATAGATAGTGCCAGCACACACAATTTTGTGAATAAATCGACTCTTGACCGTTTGACATGTATTCCTATTGAATTACAGCAACCTCTTAGGGTTCAAGTGGCCAATGGAAATGAGGAAGTAAGCTCCCATGTATGCACACAAGTGTCTCTTATGCTGGCTGAAAATTATACAGCAAAGGTGGACTTAATTACCCTTGATATGGGCCCCATGGATGTTGTTTTGGGTTGTGATTGGCTTCAGCAGTTGGGAAAAATCTCTATGGACTTCTCTCAGCTATATATGGAGTTTGTAATGCATGAGCAGCTTGTACATTTGGAGGGCATTAAAGAAATGGTAGATTTTCAGCTTATAACAGCAAGACAACTCAAAAAGGAATTCAAGAAACGCTCCCAAATCTTTGTCTTGCATTTGAATAAGGATAATGATGACTTGCACACCTTGGGGAAGCAAAATGCAACACTAAAAGCACTTTTGGCTGAATATGAGGACCTATTTCAGCCCCCCACCACTCTCCCTCTTCAGAGATCGGTGGATCACCCGATTGACTTGGAGCCCCATGCCAAGCCCATCAATAAACCCCCATATCGGCTCTCTAAATGTGAGAGAGAGGAAGTAGATAAGCAAGTCAAGGCTCACTGAAATGGGATTCATAGAGCCTCGCTCTTCCCCTTATGCCTCCCCGGTTCTATTGGTTAAGAAAAAGGATGGATCCTTTCGGTTGTGCATTGACTACTTGATCTCAATAAGAACCGTCAAAAATAGATACCCCATCCCTTGAATTGATGACTTGCTTGATGAGCTCAAGGGAGCACACTACTTCACCAAGATTGATTTGCGATCTGGCTACCACCAAATTAGAATGAGAGTGGGTGATGAAGTTAAAATAGCTTTTTCTTTGATGATATACTCATTCACAGCAAGTCACTGCATGAGCATGAGCATTTGAAGCATGTCAGACAAATTTTTTATATACTAAGAGAGCACCAAATATTTGCCAAGGAAAGCAAGTGTATCTTCATGCAAACAAAGGTTGAGTACTTGGGACACATTGTTAGTGAAAAAGGCATCCAAGCTGATGCTAAGAAAGTGCAGTGTGTTCGGGATTGGCCCACCCCCACCCCCACTACCTCCTTGCATGGTTTTCATGGCCTCTTCTCTTTTTATCGGAGCTAATTTTATTTAGGGCACGATAATCAATGCATATACGATAGGTATTATTTTTCTTCTTCACTAATAAGACAGGAGCACCAAATGGAGAACTACTAGGTCTAATTAATCCTCTGTTAAGCAATTCGTCTATTTGGTTGTGAATTTCTTTTTGTTCAGTTTGGTTATGTCTATATGGTGCTTTACATGGTGGTTGTGTTCCAGGAATTAAATCTATCTTATGATCTTCAGGATGTGCAGGTGGTAATCCAGGTGGTAAATCAGCAGCAAAACAATCTTGGAATTGGGAAAGAAATTGTGCATGCCTAGGATGCATCTGGTTTTCTTTAGCTTGAATTTCATTCACCCATATTAAATAGGATTTGCTACTTTTACGTAATGCACGTTTAGCCTGAGTATGAGTAAGCAATGGAGAATTATTGGAAGTGTACATTCCATGCAGTGTGATTTGTTTTTCCTGAAAATAAATTTTAATTGAATGCATAGAATAATCTATATCAGGATTGTATTGATGACGCCAAGGCATTCCTAAGATAATGTCACTAGACTTCAAAGGTACAACTAAGAAATTTCTTCGTTTAGTATAATCACCAATTTTAATTTCTAAATTATGCACCTCTTGTGTTCCATTATATCTCGTACCTAGAAATGCAGACTTGATGCAATAATGTGTAGAAACAGTATGTAAATTCAATTCTTTGACCAATTTTGCAGAAATAAAGTCATGTGTGCTCCCATCATCATGTAAAATAGTCTTTTCTTTACCATGCACAAAACATTTCATTGTTAATAAGGAATGGAGAGTTGGCATACCTGGCAAAGTATCAGAAGTAGTACCAATGTCGTCATCATCTTCCTTAAAATCCGGCATCTCTTCACGTTCTTCATCTTCTATTACTCCCAGATAATTGATATGAATAGATGGCTTTTTGGATTGACAATTGGCTGCTAGATGTCCAGGTTGATGACATTTGTAACAAACTATGGGTTTTGCTTTGGATACATTATTGGTAATGGCAGGAAGTTTAGGAATGTTGGGATTTGACTAAAGAGATGGCTTAGGGTTTGGATTTGTGTTTCATGGCAAGGCAGGTGGTTGTGTCCAAGATTTACAGAATGAAGATGGAAGAAAATGACTTTGATTGAATCTTCAAAAATTTGAATTGAATTGTTTGGAACCAAAGTTACCATTAGTTGGAAATTGTTGTGGTCGCTTATCTCGTCCGCGAATTTTGTCTTCAGTGTCATGGGCCAAGGAAATTGCATCTTCAATGATTGTTGGCTTGAACATATTGACCTCCGCATAAAAATGTCCAAGTAGGCCAGACATAAACTTGTGTTTATGAGTTGCTTCAGATACATCTTTGAGCATTCGTAGTTGCAATAGAGCATTCCAGAAACGTTCAGTATATTGTGAAATAGGTTCGCGATCCCTTTGTTGTAGAAGATCACATTGTTTGATTGCTTTTTCGTGGAATTGAGGTGGAAGAAAATTCTACAAAAATTTCTTTTGAAAAGTCTCCTAGGTAGTGGGACAATCAACGCTTTTGCGAACCATAGTCCACCATAAGGATGCTCAGTCAACTAAATGGTTAGTGACACATTTCATTTTGTCTTTCTCAGCATATGATTCTTCATGGAAATAATCATCAAATTGACTGATAAAAGCAAGTACAGTCTTTCCATCGCTTGATCAATTGAAAGTACGAAATTTGAAGTTTCTTTTACTTATCTTTGTTTCTTTTCGAATGGATTGGGCTTCAAGTGTTGCATCGATGGTACGTCATATAAGATCTTCAGGTTGCAATCCATCTTGGTCGGTGGTAGATCGTTGCAGTTTGGCCAATTGAGCTTGCAAAGTTTGTCGTGCTCTTCGTTCTTCTTGAAGCTGCATCATAATTAAATCCAACTTTTGCTCCATTGTTGGTTTGGGTAGATCACCTTCAGCCATAAAATCTTCCATGGTTTGATCAGTCATCCTGCAAAATTCCAAAAGACCTCACACACTCATAACCTTATTAGCAGGATGAGCATAGCTCAAAGGTGTGTTTACAAGGCTTATATATATATATATATATATATATATATGTATATATATATATATATATGTATATATATATATATGTATATATATATATATGTATATATATATATATGTATATATATATATATATGTATATATATATATATGTATATATATATATATATGTATATATATATATATGTATATATATATATATATGTATATATATATATGTATATATGTATATATATATATGTATATATGTATATATATATATATATTAGTTTGGCTTTTATAGTATTTCTCTTTTACGATTGCGAAATTTGATGTCACATTTGTCTTCCAAGAAAATGATTTTGCGTATAGACTGCGTGTTGCCGATTGTTCGCTGTAATCTGCTTCTATCAGTTCACAGGTGTAAAGAGGGGCTTCCAAAGGGTAGTAAACTGATTCGTGTGCTGCTGAATATGAACCACCTCTATAGTAATTGTTGAAGATGATATTTAGGACCTTAGTAACTAAGAGTTTTAAGTCTTCTAACCAAGCGTAGATTTGTAGGACCTGGATATGTTGTCGCCCATTTCGGTGACGACGGGCAGTACATGCTGCCACCGCCGACGGGTTAAAATGAGCTTTGAAGCTTTTTATTAAGCTTCTCTTGAAGCTTTACAAGCTTAACCTTAAGCTTTATGAGCTATGGTGAAGAATTGCTTATCTGTGGAGAAGTAATCAACGACTTCATGAAGGATCTTCCCGCGTGGTCCTCTGCCTACAGAGGCTAGTCCCTCACGATCTGAGTGTACAGCAGGGGGTTCTTGACTGCCAGGACTACGCTGGTATCAACCGTTTGCCACGAGATTGACTGTAGAGCTCGATCATTCCAGGAGCTGCCCCTTCACGTGAGATGGTAAGCGATTGGAAGCTCTCGATCTCAGCTTCGCTCTGATACCACTGGTGCATAGATCGGATGCCGAATGCGCACGTAGTGAGCGTCAGAAGGTCCCCAAGAACAAAAAAACTCTACTTTTGCACAAAAAAACAAGGAAGAAAGCTTGCACGACATGAAGCAAGAGACTCATGTCAAGATTGTGGGAGAGAAGGAAGGAGTCTCACTTGTAGCTTTCTCACCTACACAATGGGGAAATACACACAAAGGTGGAGGCTGAAAACAGTTTTCCTCTTCTTAGTTGGGTAAGCCAAAAGAACTCTAGTACAGAGAAATAGAAGAACCCTATATATGGGTCTCAAACCAAACTCAACTAACTAAGGTGGCATACTAACTGAACCACGAACTAGAGTAGATAAGGATAGCTGTCATCTAGCTATTGGGTAGTGTACCAACTGCATCTGCAGCTAACAAGTCGGTGACATAAATGAATAATGGTCACCCTGGCATATCACGAGTGGAGCTCGATATCTCAACACTCCCCCTCGAGCTCAATACCAATTCCTGCACACCAAGCAGGTCTCTGAACTTGCGAAGCTTCTCTGCACCCAATGCCTTCGTGAATATGTCAGCGACCTTATCCTCTGTGTTGACATAAACTAGATCAATAAGACCTAGTAAAACCCTCTCTCGCACATAGTGATAATGCACCTCAATGTGCTTTGTTCTACCATGATAGACTGGGTTATTTGCCAAGTGTATACTACTCATGTTGTCACAATAAATGACAACTAGCCCATCTGTAGGCTGATGCATATCATAAAGTAGCTTATGCAACCAAGCTACCTCACATGCAGCCATTGCTGCACCCCTATACTCAGCCTCTGTGCTCGACAAGGCAACTGTAGGTTGTTTCTTGCTGCTCCAAGTGACTACAGCACTCCCAAAAGAGAACACATATCCACTGGTAGATCGTCTATCAGAAATACTAACAGCCCAATCAGCATCAGTGTATCCATGTAACTGTATCTGAACCCCAGTCTCATAAAATAGTCCATACTGCAATGTGGACTTCACATACCTGAGTATGCGTCTAGCCGCATCCAAATGCAGTTTCCTTGGAGCCTGCATAAACTGACTTACCAATCCAACAGCATAGCTCAAATCTGGCGTGGTAATAGTCATATAAATCAAACTTTCTACTATGCGTCTGTACATAGTAGGGTCTTCCAGAAGCTCATATGCATCTGCGCTCAGCTTCACATTCTGCTCCAAAGGAACTGAAATAGGCTTACAGCCTGTCATCCCATATCTGGACAGCATGTCCAATCCATACTACCTCTGCAAGAGCCGTATCCCACTTAGTGATCTAATCACCTCAATGCCCAAGAAATAACGCAGCTCGCCCAAATCCTTCATCTCAAACATCTGCTTCAGTAGCATTTTCACATGAAGGATATCTTCATCACTGTCACCTGTCATAATCAAATCATCAACATAAATGACAAGTAGCATAATAGCTTTCTCTGTTTTTCTCATATAAAGTGAGAAATCTGCCTTGGAAATCTGAAAGCCAATAGTGACAAGATACTATCCTATCTTGTCAGACCATGATCTAGGTGCTTGCTTCAAGCCATACAAGGCTTTCTTCAACCTGCAAACAAACTCAAGATGAACAGCATTCACATAACCTGGTGGCTGCTCCATATAGACCTCTTCTTACAAATCACCATGCAAGAAGGCATTCTTTACATCCATCTGATGTAAAGACCATCCCTTTGATGTAGCCATAGCAATGACTACTCTTACAATTTCCATCCTTGCAACCGGACTGAATGTTTCTTCATAATCAATGCCATATGTTTGTGCATACCCCTTGACTACTATTGCTTTGTATCTATTCACAGAACCATCTGCATTGTGTTTCATCTTATAAACCCACTTACAACCAATTGCATTCTTATCTTTAGGCAAAGGTACCAATTCCCATGTAGCATTTGCTTCCAAGGCATCCATTTCTTCATCCATGGATTTCTCCCATTTTTCTTTTCCCATGGCTTGCTCAAAAGAAGTGGGTTCTGGTTCCTGTATCACTTTGACCATATAGGCATAGTGAATGGCTATAAATTCATCATATTTCAGCCTATCCACAGGATACCTAGCTCTGGTAGACCTTCGCAAAGTAGGTTCACTCTTAGGTGCTCTCAAAACATCCATGGTCTTCCTTACTCCAAGTGTAACAATAGAAGGAATACCCAACTCATCATCAATGCTCTGTTCTGAGCCACTGGATTCACCATCCACATAAGAGTGACCTGCATTCACATCAAACATGGGCTGATCTACCTTCTCTTTTCCTTTTTGTGAAACCTGCATACCACTATCTACATTGTTTTGAGGAGATTCTGCTGATCTCAATCTGTCTGTCCATGCCGAAGAATGTGAACCATTGCTAGAGGACACTCCAAGTCCACTAATATTTTGTGACTGCTGCTGTGAATTCTGTGCAGCATTACCATTTTGTGCATCTACAGCATCAATCACATTTACTGGCTTATACCAGCTACTCAGCTCATCAAAAACAACATCTCTGCTCACTATAAACTTACGAGTAGAAGGGTTATAACATCTATACCCTTTCTGCAGAGAGTAACCAATAAAGATGCACTTCTCACCTTTTGGATCTAACTTGGATCTCAACTCATCTGGCACATGAACATAGGCAATGCAACAAAAAATCTTCAAATGAGAAATATATGGTTTCCTACCAGTATACCTCTCCTCTGGAGTCATCCCATGTATTGCTGCAGTGGGAGTCCTGTTCATTATGTAGACTGTTGTAGCAGTTGCTTCAGCCTAGTAAAAATCTGGTAAGTCTTTTTCGTTGAGCATGGCACGAGATACCTCTCCAATATGCCTGTTTTTCCTTTCTGCAATTCCATTTTGTTGTGGGGTATGACTGCATGAATATTGCTGCTTTATGCCATGCTCCTACAGGAACCTTGCAAACTCATTTGAGAGGTACTCTCTGTCAAGATTGTGGGAGAGAAGGAAGGAGTCTCACTTGTAGCTTTCTTGCTTGCACAATGGGGGAATACACATAAGGGTGGAGGCTGAAAACAGTTTTCCTCTTCTGAGTTGTGTAAGCCAAAAAGAACTCTCGTACAAAGAAATAGAAGAACCCTATATATGGGACTCAAACCAAACTCAACTAACTAAGGTGGCATACTAACTGAGCCACGAACTAGAGTCGATAAGGATAGCTGTCATCTAGCTATTATTCATGGGTGGTGTACCAACCGCATCTGCAACAACTGACAAGTCGGTGACATAAATGCACAACGGTCACCCTGACATATCACGAGTGGAGCTCGATATCTCAACACTCCCCCTCGAGCTCAATCCCAATTCCTACACACCAAGCAGGTCTCTGAACTTGCGCAGCTTCTCTGCGCCCAATGCCTTCGTGAATATGTTCAGCTACCTGATCCTCTGTGCTGACATAAACTAAATCAATGAGACCTAGTAAAACTCTCTACCGCACATAGTGATAATGCACCTCAATGTGCTTTGTTCTAGCATGATAGACTGGGTTATTAACCAAGTGTATACTACTCATGTTGTCACAATAAATGACAACTAGCCCATCTATAGACTAATGCATATTATAAAGTAGCTTATGCAACCAAGCTACCTCACATGCAGCCATTGCTGCACCCCTGTACTCAACCTCTGTGCTCGACAAGGCAACTATAGGTTGTTTCTTGCTGCTCCAAGTGACTGCAGCACTCCCAAAAGAGAACACATATCTACTGGTAGATCCTCTATTAGAAATACTACCAGCCCAATCAGCATCAGTGTATCCATGCAACTGTATCTGAACCCTAGTCTCATAAAATAGTCCATACTGCAATGTGGACTTCACATACCTGAGTATGCGTCTAGCCGCATCTAAATGCGGTTTCCTTGGAGCCTGCATAAACTGACTTACCAATCCAACAGCATAGCTCAAATCTAGCCTGGTAATAGTCATATAAATCAAACTTCCTACTATGCGTTTGTACATAGTAGGGTCTTCCAGAAGCTCACCTGCATCTGCGCTCAGCTTCACATTCTACTCCAAAGGAACTGAAATAGGCTTACAGCCTATCATCCCATATTCGGACAGCATGTCCAATCCATACTGCCTCTGCAAGAGCTGTATCCCACTTGGTGATCTAATCACCTCAATGCCCAAGAAATAACGCAGCTCTCCCAAATCCTTCATCTTAAACTTCTGCTTCAATAGCATTTTCACATGAAGGATATCTTCATCACTGTCACCTGTCATAATCAAATCATCAACATAAATGACAAGTAGCATAATATCTTTCTCTGTTTTCCTCACATAAAGTGAGAAATCTGCCTTGGAAATCTGAAAGCCAATAGTGACAAGATACTGTCCTATCTTGTCAAACCATGCTCTAGGTGCTTGCTTCAAGCCATACAAGGCTTTCTTCAACTTGCAAACAAACTCAGGATGAATAGCATGCACATAACCTGGTGGCTGCTCCATATAGACCTCTTCTTGCAAGTCACCATGCAAGAAGACATTCTTTACATCCATCTGATGTAAAGACCATTCCTTTGATGCAGCCATAGCAATGACTGCTCTTACGATTGCCATCCTTGCAACTAGACTGAATGTTTCTTCATAGTCAATGCCATATGTTTGTGCATATCCCTTGACTACTAATCTTGCTTTGTATCTGTTCACAAAACCATCTGCATTGTGCTTCACCTTATAAACCCACTTACAGCCAATTGCATTCTTACCTTTAGGCAAAGGTACCAATTCACATGTAGCATTTGCTTCCAAGGCATCCATTTCTTCATCCATGGCTTTCTCCCATTTTTCTTTTCCCATGGCTTGTTCAAAAGAAGTGGGTTCTGGTTTCTGTATCACTTTGACCATACATGCATAGTGAATGGCTGTAAATCCATCATATTTCAACCTATCCACAGGATACCTAGCTCTGGTAGACCTGCGCAAAGTAGGTTCACTCCTAGGTACTCTCAAAACATCCATGGTCTTCCTTACTCCAGGTGTAACAATAGAAGGAATACCCAACTCATCATCAATGCTCTATTCTGAGCCACTAGATTCACCATCCACATAAGAATGACCTGCATTCACATCAAACATGGGTTGATCTACCTTCTCTTTTCCTTTTCGTGACACCTGAATACCACTATCTGCATTGCTTTGAGAAGATTCTCCTGATCTCAATCTGCCTATCCATGGCAAAGAATGTGAACCACTACTAGAGGACGCTCCACGTCCACTAATATTTACTGGTAGATCGTTTATCAGAAATACTACTAGCCCAATCAGCATCAGTGTATCCATGCAACTGTATCTGAACCCCAGTCTCATAAAATAGTCCATACTGCAATGTGGACTTCACATACCTGAGTATGCGTCTAGCCGCATCCAAATGCAGTTTCCTTGGAGCCTGCATAAACTGACTTACCAATCCAACAGCATAGCTCAAATCTAGCCTGGTAATAGTCATATAAATCAAACTTTTTACTATGCGTCTGTACATAGTAGCGTCTTCCAGAAGCTCATCTGCATCTGCGCTCAGCTTCACATTCTGCTCCAAAGGAACTGAAATAGGCTTACAGCCTGTCATCCCATATCTGGACAGCATGTCCAATCCATACTGCCTCTGCAAGAGCCGTATCCCACTTAGTGATCTAATTACCTCAATACCCAAGAAATAACGCAGCTCGCCCAAATCCTTCATCTCAAACTTCTACTTCAATAGCATTTTCACATGAAGGATATCTTCATCACTGTCACCTGTCATAATCGAATCATCAACATAAATGACAAGTAGCATAATACCTTTCTCTGTTTTTCTCATATAAAGTGAGAAATCTGCCTTGGAAATCTGAAAGCCAATAGTGACAAGATACTATCCTATCTTGTCAGACCATGCTCTAGGTGCTTGCTTCAAGCCATACAAGGCTTTCTTCAACCTACAAACAAACTCAAGATGAACAGCATGCACATAACCTGGTGGCTGCTCCATATAGACCTCTTCTTACAAATCACCATGCAAGAAGGCATTCTTTACATCCATCTGATGTAAAGACCATCCCTTTGATGCAGCCATAGCAGTGACTGGTCTTACGATTTCCATCCTTGCAACCGGACTGAATGTTTCTTCATAATCAATGCCATATGTTTGTGCATACCCCTTACCTACTATTGCTTTGTATCTATTCACAGAACCGTCTGCATTGTGTTTCACCTTATAAACCCACTTACAACCAATTGCATTCTTATCTTTAGGCAAAGGTACCAATTCCCATGTAGCATTTGCTTCCAAGGCATCCATTTCTTCATCCATGGATTTCTCCCATTTTTCTTTTCCCATGGCTTGCTCAAAAGAAGTGGGTTCTGGTTCCTGTATCACTTTGACCATATAGGCATAGTGAATGGCTATAAATTCATCATATTTCAACCTATCCACAGGATACCTAGCTCTGGTAGACCTGCGCAAAGTAGGTTCACTCTCAGGTGCTCTCAAAACATCCATGGTCTTCCTTACTCCAAGTGTAACAATAGAAGGAATACCCAACTCATCATCAATGCTCTGTTCTGAGCCACTGGATTCACCATCCACATAAGAGTGACCTGCATTCACATCAAACATGGGCTGATCTACCTTCTCTTTTCCTTTTCGTGAAACCTGCATACCACTATCTACATTGTTTTGAGGAGATTCTCCTAATCTCAATCTGCATGTCCATGCCGAAGAATGTGAACCATTGCTAGAGGACACTCCAAGTCCACTAATATTTTGTGACTGCTGCTGTGAATTCTGTGCAGCATTACCATTTTGTGCATCTACAGCATCAATCACATTTACTGGCTTATACCAGCTACTCAGCTCATCAAAAACAACATCTCTGCTCACTATAAACTTACGAGTAGAAGGGTTATAACATCTATACCCTTTTTGCAGAGAGTAACAAATAAAGTTGCACTTCTCAGCTTTTGGATCTAACTTGGATCTCAACTCATCTAGCACATGAACATAGGCAATGCAACAAAAAATCTTCAAATGAGAAATATATGGTTTCCTACCAGTATACCTCTCCTCTGGAGTCATCCCATGTATTGCTGCAGTGGGAGTCATGTTCATTATGTAGACTGCTGTAGCAATTGCTTCAGCCTAGTAAAAATCTGGTAAATCTTTTTCGTTGAGCATGGCACGAGATACCTCTCCAATATGCATGTTTTTCCTTTCTGCAATTCCATTTTGTTGTGGGGTATGACTGCATGAATATTGCTGCTTTATGCCATGCTCCTACAGGAACCTTGCAAACTCATTTGAGAGGTACTCTCTGTCAAGATTGTGGGAGAGAAGGAAGGAGTCTCACTTATAGCTTTCTTGCTTGCACAATGGGGGAATACACATAAGGGTGGAGGCTGAAAACAGTTTTCCTCTTCTGAGTTGTGTAAGCCAAAAAGAACTCTCGTATAAAGAAATAGAAGAACCCTATATATGGGTCTCAAACCAAACTCAACTAACTAAGGTGGCATACTAACTGAGCCACGAACTAGAGTCGATAATGATAGCTGTCATCTAGCTATTATTCATGGGCGGTGTACCAACCGCATCTGCAACAACTGACAAGTCGGTGACATAAATGCACAACGGTCACCCTGACATATCACGAGTGGAGCTCGATATCTCAATACTCCCCCTCGAGCTCAATCCCAATTCCTGCACACCAAGCAGGTCTCTGAACTTGCGTAGCTTCTCTGCGCCCAATGCCTTCGTGAATATGTTCAGCTACCTGATCCTCTGTGCTGACATAAACTAGATCAATGAGACCTAGTAAAACTCTCTACCGCATATAGTGATATTGCACCTCAATGTGCTTTGTTCTAGCATGATAGACTGGGTTATTAACCAAGTGTATACTACTCATGTTGTCACAATAAATGACAACTAGCCCATCTATAGACTGATGCATATTATAAAGTAGCTTATGCAACCAAGCTACCTCACATGCAGCCATTGCTGCACCCCTGTACTCAACCTCTGTGCTCGACAAGGCAACTATAGGTTGTTTCTTGCTGCTCCAAGTGACTGCAGCACTCCCAAAAGAGAACACATATCTACTGGTAGATCCTCTATCAGAAATACTACCAGCCCAATCAGCATCAGTGTATCCATGCAATTGTATCTGAACCCCAGTCTCATAAAATAGTCCATACTGCAATGTGGACTTCACATACCTGAGTATGCGTCTAGCCGCATCTAAATGCGGTTTCCTTGGAGCCTGCATAAACTGACTTACCAATCCAACAGCATAGCTCAAATCTAGCCTGGTAATAGTCATATAAATCAAACTTCCTACTATGTGTTTGTACATTGTAGGGTCTTCCAGAAGCTCACCTGCATCTGCGCTCAGCTTCACATTCTACTCTAAAGGAACTGAAATAGGCTTACAGCCTATCATCCCATATTCGGACAGCATGTCCAATCCATACTGCCTCTGCAAGAGCTGTATCCCACTTGGTGATCTAATCACCTCAATGCCCAAGAAATAACGCAGCTCTCCCAAATCCTTCATCTCAAACTTCTGCTTCAATAGCATTCTCACATGAAGGATATCTTCATCACTATCACCTGTCATAATCAAATCATCAACATAAATGACAAGTAGCATAATACCTTTCTCTGTTTTTCTCATATAAAGTGAGAAATCTGCCTTGGAAATCTGAAAGCCAATAGTGACAAGATACTGCCCTATCTTGTCAAACCATGCTCTAGGTGCTTGCTTCAAGCCATACAAGGCTTTCTTCAACCTGCAAACAAACTCAGGATGAATAGCATGCACATAACCTGGTGGCTGCTCCATATAGACCTCTTCTTGCAAGTCACCATGCAAGAAGGCATTCTTTACATCCATCTGATGTAAAGACCATTCCTTTGATGCAGCCATAGCAATGACTGCTCTTACGATTGCCATCCTTGCAACTAGACTGAATGTTTCTTCATAGTCAATGCCATATGTTTGTGCATACCCCTTGACTACTAATCTTGCTTTGTATCTGTTCACAAAACCATCTGCATTGTGCTTCACCTTATAAACCCACTTACAGCCAATTGCATTCTTACCTTTAGGCAAAGATACCAATTCACATGTAGCATTTGCTTCCAAGGCATCCATTTCTTCATCCATGGCTTTCTCCCATTTTTCTTTTCCCATGGCTTGTTCAAAAGAAGTGGGTTCTGGTTTCTGTATCACTTTGACCATACATGCATAGTGAATGGTTGTAAATCCATCATATTTCAACCTATCCACAGGATACCTAGCTCTGGTAGACCTGCGCAAAGTAGGTTCACTCCTAGGTGCTCTCAAAACATCCCTGGTCTTCCTTACTCCAGGTGTAACAATAGAAGGAATACCCAACTCATCATCAATGCTCTGTTCTGAGCCACTAGATTCACCATCCACATAAGAATGACCTGCATTCACATCATACATGGGCTGATCTACCTTCTCTTTTCCTTTTCGTGACACCTGAATACCACTATCTGCATTGCTTTGAGAAGATTCTCCTGATCTCAATCTGCCTATCCATGGCAAAGAATGTGAACCACTACTAGAGGACGCTCCAGGTCCACTAATATTTTGTGACTGCTACATCATCAATCACTTTGTGCATCTACATCATCAATCACATTTATTGGTTTACACCAGCTACTCATCTCATCAAAAACAACATCTCTGCTCACTGTAAACTTACGAGTAGAAGGGTTATAACATCTATACACTTTTTGCTCTGCAGAGAGTAACCAATAAAGATGCACTTTTCAGCTTTTGGATCCAACTTGGATCTCAACTCATCTGGCACATGAACATAGGCAATGCAACCAAAAATCTTCAAATGAGAAATATTTGGTTTCCTACCAGTATACCTCTCCTCTGGAGTCATTCCATGTATTGCTGCAGTGGGAGTCCTGTTCATTATGTAGACTGTTATAGCAATTGCTTCAGCCCAATAAAAATCTGGCAGTTCTTTTTCATTGAGCATGGCACGAGATACCTCTCCAATATGCCTGTTTTTTCTTTCTGCAATTCCATTTTGCTGTGGGATATGACTGCATGAATATTGCTGCTTTATGCCATGCTCCTGCAAGAACCTTGCAAACTCATTTGAGAGGTACTCTCCCCCTCCATCTGACCTTAGGCATTTTATTTGCAGGCCTGTTTCTTTTTCAACCACCATAGCTTTAAGAGTTTTGAAATGCCCAAAAACTTCACTTTTCTTTTTCATAAAATACACCCAAACTTTTCTGCTATAGTCATCAATAAAAGTGACAAAATAATGACAGCCTCTAAGAGATGCAGCTTTAGTAGTCCACACATCAGAGTGGATTAATTCCAATGGCTTCTTACTCTCTTGAACATGTCTAGGAAATGGTTTCCTTGCCTGTTTTCCAAACTGACAAGCTTCACATATCTTATGCATTTCTGCAACCTTGAATTTTGGCAATCCTGCAACAATATTTTGGGCCCACATTGATTTAAGTCGTTGTACATTAACATGACCAATGCGTTTATGCCAGATATCAATATCTGCAACTACACCGGTCCCATATGCAAACATTGATGCACTCAATTCAGGCACGTCTGCATCCAATGTAAACATTCTGCCCTTATTATTTCCTTTTGCTATCAAGCGACCTTTATTTTCCATATCCTCAACAAAGCATCCATGGGAATTAAATTTGACTTGTAAGCCTTGCTCAACCATTTGACCAACAGAAACCAGGTTCTTGGTGATATTCGGAACATGAAATACATCCGACAGGTATTTCTTTTTTCCATCCTGCATAGACAAATGAATATTTCCAATATGTTCAATAGGATGTACAGTATCATCACCAGTCTCCACAAATCCTGGTTTTTCCATTTTCCTTGCATCCTGCATCCATTCTGCATGACCTGTCATGTGGTTTGATGCACCTGAGTCAACATACCACACATCCTTACTTTCTTCTGTACTTGTCACAGAATTGGTCATGTGCTGCACCATAAACAAATGCTCATTTCTGTCATCACCCTGACTACTAGAAGATGCATAATTCCCTTGTTGCAGTTTTCCATTCATGATGTCATTCTGCTTTTTATAGCAGTCTTTAGCCATATGACCCATTTTACCACAGTAGTAGCATTCAACATTGCTGTTTGCATTTTGCCCTCTTTGCCATCCACCACGACTTCTTTGGCTCCCCCTGCCTCTAAAGTTACCACATCCTCCTCCATAGGACTGGTTTTCTTGAGTTTGCTGCATATTCTGATTTCTACCACGGCCTCCAGATCGGCCTCCTCTACCTTTACCTCTACCTCTTCCAGCATTTGAGTAGAAGACAGCTTCTTTTGAAGTTCCTCCTGAAGAAGATGCACCACCATTTCTCTGCTCCTCAGAAATTAGAAGAGCAATCAACTCCTCAAAATCAGGAAATCTTTCACGGATGGAAATGGATGTTTGAAACTGTGCATAATCCTTTCCTAAACCATTCAAGGTCACAGAAACTAAATCATCATCTTCCACTGGCGACCCAATGGAAGCAAGTGCATCTACAATCTTCTTCACCTTCATGTGGTAGTCATTGATGCTCATATTTTCTCTTTGCACATTATGCAACTCTTGCTTGAGCTGCATTTTCCTGGCTTGCGTATTTGTGCTATACATTTTTGACAAAGTATCCCATGCCTCCTTTGGCGTACTTGCATCCTAAATATGCACAATCATAGAGTCTGAAATAGTGATAGACAGCCAATACATAACTTTCATGGCTCTCTCATGCCATGCTTTAAATGCCTGCATTTGTTGTTGATTGGGAACATCAGGAAGAACTGGTTCTTCTTCATTTCCTGTAACAAATTCCCAATATCCTTTTCCCATATGGAAATTCGTCATTCTAAACTTCCATGCTTAGAAGTTGTTCTTGTCAAGCTTTTCAGTGACAATCTGTGAAAGAGAATCAGACGCCATTACAGAACACTGCAAAAAATTATGTCACTGCAAAGAACACAACTTCAGCCTCACAAGGGCTAATTTGCAAAACTGACGAAAGTGGTATTTGACCACACAGTCACTTCCTAGTGATGATTTTGCATCAACAGGCAATAGGGATGATTCTGTAACTCCCAATGTCTCTATGCACAGGTATACAATGCAATTTCTACAGTAACTTTTCACTGACCTGTAGAACAGTGGTCGCACTGCATAAAATAGGGCCTTTTCCTAAGTGCGTGCGGAAAACTGCCGGCTCCAAAACGGGCCCCGAAATGGTCTCGAATAAAAAAAACAAGGCAACCAAGGGCTAAAGCCCTTACCCGCAGTATATACTGCCCTCTTGCTACATTGCGAAGGGCGTCTCAATCTGAGACAATCCACTCTTGCACTTTTCGGCTGTGCTACCTGTAGAGACTTGCTCCCAAACTCGAAAAATGAAAGCAACACTGGTCCTCTTACTAGAACGCCGCGAACTTGGTTTGCTTTCTTGAGCTCCTTACCACGAACCAGGCTCTGATACCATGTCAAGATTGTGGGAGAGAAGGAAGGAGTCTCACTTGTAGCTTTCTCACTTGCACAATGGGGGAATACACACAAAGGTGGAGGCTGAAAACAGTTTTCCTCTTCTTAGTTGGGTAAGCCAAAAGAACTCTAGTACAGAGAAATAGAAGAACCCTATATATGGGTCTCAAACCAAACTCAACTAACTAAGGTGGCATACTAACTGAGCCACAAACTAGAGTAGATAAGGATAGCTGTCATCTAGCTATTATTCATGGGCGGTGTACCAACCGCATCTGCAGCTGACAAGTCGGTGACATAAATGCACAACGGTCACCCTGGCATATTGTAATATTTCCGCGTACCGTACCGTAAATATTAACCTTGCGTACGCCGTGTAAACCCTGTGCAAAGGGTATCTCTCGCATTTAAATTATTGGCCGCGTAATGTGTGAGCCGCACGAGGAAAATAGAATCCTCTGCGAGTAGTAAATTGAACCGGATGATAAAAACCGCTAACCGCACGGGAACACCCTCTTGGGAGGGGCAAATTCAATTAATTAAAGGCAAATTTTTTGTATGTTTATCCCTTCCCCCAGCCGATGCATGGCTGGAGGAAAGGGAGTGTGTGGGGGGGGATGGGAAAGAGGAGTTTGCATGGGAAGATCCCCCACGTGGGGGGAGACCCACTCCCCACCCCCACGGCCTATAAAAACACCCCCTTGATGGGGGGGGTGGCTTAAGGGAGAAGACTGGAGAGGACTCTGTGGGGAGAGAAGAGGAGGAAGTCGTGTGGTTAAGGAGGGAGAGGAGGGGCAAAGACTCTGAGAGGAGGAGGAGAGGCCGTCGTGGGAAGCCGCCAGATCGCCAGCCGACTGCTGCCGCCCGGTCCGGCCTGGCCGCCGCTGCCACGGTCCGCCGTGCTGCTGCCGCCATCGAACGCAGCTGTCGCCAGCCCCGCCGACCATTCTGCCGCCTGTCCACCGTCCAGATTCGAGCCGCCGACACGTCGTCCACGACACCTCCTTTTCCCACGTGGAGTTGAAGAAAAAGAAGCTCCTTTGGAAGCTTCTTAGAAGCTTCCATAGGGGGGGCCTCCCTAGACCCCCTTCCCACGACCCAAAATCTCCTATCCTTTGCCACCCATTTCAAGGTATTTTTCCACCCCTTGGCCCAAAAAGGCCTTTCCCACCGCATATTCCCCGAAGATCCCTTAAAGATCGGGATTTCCAAGGAAGGAGACGGTGAGGCCACAAAGACCTCGCAAAACCCTTCGACGAGACTTGGACAAAGACATTGTTCCGCAAGCCGTCCAAATACCGCGCCGAATCGAGCTCGTGGGAATTCCGAAGCTTTGTTGCAAGGTCTATTCCGAAGAGGAAACCATCCGCATACGAACACAAAAGCAACTCGTAAGTCGAATTTACGACTACGATGGCTCCTAAAAGATCCCAGGAGGCAACCGCAGGAGGTTCGACTCCAAACGTGCAAGTGGACATCACCCCGACACCACAAGTCCAGGTTCTTCCGTGTTAAATTCCGCATAAGAAATGATTAGGCGCGCTTAGGAAGGGAAATTCAAGTTACGTTTAAATTAAAAGCATTGAAAGAAATGCATCTTTTTGAGCATTATGAAAGATTGAACGGTTAGGGAATTAGATGCATGTAGATGGTATTTTTAAAGGTAAGAATCTAATCCTAAGCAAGAAGACGAAGTTTATATGTGCATTAGTTGCCATCCTAGATATGATGAATTAAGCGTATATGCACATTATGATTTCATAGGGAAAGTCTAGCACCATAAGATTTCATTCGGAAAGAACTAATAGGGCACAAAACGAACGTATGACTTGCAACATAGTTATACGATGGAATAGAGCAACACTAGTTTTCGCTTGAGTATCATCACGACTTAGTGACTAGGAGAATGTTATGAAATTGCGTAGTCTTCATGAGAAAAGGATCAATCATTAAAGAGTCGTAACTAGGTGTAAATGCATGGGACGCCAAAGGATAAACTACAAGGTAGTAGGTACGATTGTTGATGCAAGACCTAGTAGGCCCTAGGGAAAGTTAGTAACCAAATTAGCATGCACCAAGGAAAGATTGTATGACTCGCCAATGCATAAGTTCGAGAGCATAGACTACAAAGTAGTAGGCTGGATTAATTAGGAAAGTTAGCGTACATATTAGTAAGTAATTTACCTCACCAAGAAAACGGCAATCAATCGCTTGTTTACGCGAATTCGATTCCGTAGATTTGGTTTATCACCCTAGAAGGATCATCCTTGTCACAAACAGGCATAAATGAATTGGCTAAGTAATATGAATCACAAGGAATCGTATAACATAGGAATCCTAAGAGGTAACTAGGATTTAGTACAAGGATAACTCGATATCGCTTAGGACAAAAACTGTGAACCTAAGGATCATGATGGAACTCCGACGGAGTTGCATATTCTAGTATCATGACCCAAACCTAATAGTAATGACTTGAAGGATACCCCAAAAATCCTGTTACTCGGATAGGGTTAAAAACCCGCAGTCGGAACACTAAGGAAGGGATAGGAGGATTCCATTAAATAGATGTAATACTTGCGCACAAGCCGCAACATTGTATAGTCTTGGAATTTGTCCGCAAAGAGTATTGTCATCTCTCGAAATGAGGTTGACAATTTATTGAAGGGAGTTAAATTATTGAGGATGAGTAATCATCCTGTTATTCTCTTTCCCTGGGAAAAGTTGTCAAGGAAAAGGAAAGTTAAGTAAATTACCTCGAAGCAGTTGTCCGACATTAAACTAAAGCGACATGGTCGCTGGATCCTGCCACAATAAACCTAATGTAATTGGAAGGGTATGACCCTAACCCAAGGATGATGGGAATCTTGCTAAGTTGCAATTGATTCCGGATCGAATGCGGTTTGCATTCGGAGATAAGGAGTCAATCCTTAACAGTTTGCCAGTTAAAAGACCACTGAAATTGATTGTGCTTGTAACAGTTTAGAAAGGACTGTTTGCATTGTTTGCTCAATGAACTAAAGGATGAAAATATATCTAAAGCTTCAGGTTGGTGCCTGAGAGGCAGCTTCAGTTACCCCCGACTGCCTGCCTGACCCTAACCAAGGGGGTTGTGAACCGCGCCGGGAACGTGGACCGAACCCGCCGTGAGAGGTCTCTCCGTTGAGTTCTGCTTGGAGCAGGAGGACGCTTGGGTGCCAGGGGGGGCTCTGGCTGTAAATCCCTCGCCTTCCGGGTCCTGCACAAGAGACTAACGTGACTCGGGATTGGATCTCGAGGCCCGCATACTAGTCTACGGGCGGAAACTTGGGATAGTAATCACAGGAAGGATTACTGGATAGCCTTCGGGCGGATTATGAATACGCCTACGGGCGGGAACTCCTTGTATTTCAAAGATAAAAGGATATAATGATAATAAAGGAGTTGTTTGACATTGTTTTCTTTATGTCCTGTGATAAGATTACGTGAAGGAACCAGTGCTTAACAGGGTTAATCAAGGAAGTTGTTTGTATGTGTCAAACTAATGTGGTAGGTAATTACATAACTAAAACAAACCGAGGAAAGTGCGGAGGATGGACCATGGGTCCGTCCTATGGATGGGTGGTCCCGGTTAGCCGGGAACTTTTCTCAAGGTCTCCAACGGACATCACCGAAACAGGAAAGGAGAACGATGACTTGGAAATACCAATTACCCGATTCAGGCTGTTTTAGGGAAACGGAATGGGACTATGCCTTTTGGCAGAGAGGTCGAGCCTTGCATCCCTCTCGTTTCCCATTCTCCTTGAACCAAGTGCAGTATGAATTCGCTTCAGACCGGGCGTTCTGCGTATAGAAGTTCGATCAGGTCTGACGCTAGTCGCTGTTAGCAAACGACCAAACAATTCCGTTCGATCCTAAGTGGAAAGCGCCCAGGACACTTCCGTTACGGGGCAGACGCGGAAAGTCCTAGATTACGAAACCCGCAACATTCCATGGGAGTGCCGGGTGGAGTCTTCTGGACAACCTTTCCGATGGACTGCTAAGACGTGTCCTAGAGGATGTTAGTGGACACGTTACAGTTGGTATCAGAGCCGACTTATAATGGAATTGTTTTCATAAGATTTCATTAGAAGTGAAGTAAAGAATTTGTTCATGTCCAAACATTTTCTCATCTTCAATACTGTCTTCCAGAATTACGAGGCGTGGAATAAATTTCTGGTGTTCCGGATCATGTTCATGACTGCGATGCATTCTCCGCATTATAAGCAGAGAATTGAGATGATGAACATCTTGGAGCGAATTTATAACCCATCATCCCTATATATAGAGCGAAGATGGACTGGGTCTTCAGGAATCTACTACATAGCTGCCCACCGGTTTGCTTATCTACAGACCAACCTGAAGAGGATCAAGTGGTTGGAAGATTTGAAAGTCGTGAAGCTATTCATTTTTGTGGAAGCTCACGTGAATTCGACTTTGCATATTCAAGGTCGGAGGGTTGAATTAAACTCATATGTTTATGAGGAAGTAACCCGTGTAATTCCAGCTGATAGGATCAAGGTATTGGGACGCCATGGGAAGTATGGTTTCCAGCGGAAAGGATATCCCGAACTTCCGATGAATTACCGATTCCTAAAGATACATGACCCAAAACCCTACTATTACACAGTTCCTGTAGACAAATCCAATACTATGTTGTTCTCCCCAAACTAGATGTAATGACTGGAGATGTTGTATGAGGCTACGCCATATAAATATAAATAAGGACTTCTTTTTATCACTATCCGATTGTGCATCAAAGTTGTTGCAAAAAGTCTAGTTGCTTCATGAGTTACGAATTAGCTGAACTAAAGATAAGCTAATGGCAATTATCATATAATAATGTTAAGAAAACTTTTTACGCCAGGCACAACCCCAGGTACAGGTTCCAAATTCGCCCCCTACATCAAGTACTACTGTGATCCAGGAGAAGAAGTTCCTCCTCAAACAAATAAAGCCACCTGAGTTTGACGGGAGAGGCAGATTCGTCCAGTCAGACGCTGAGATTTGGATTGAATCTATGGAGGACTACTTCGAACCCGCTGGCACTGCACCAACCAATCAGGCCATGCTCGCCAAATTAAAACTCACCGGTGAAGGCAGACTATGGTGGAAACAATGGTGCAGGGATCAAGGGATTTCAGAGGGGTCCGTTACCTGGGAGAAGTTAAAGCAAGCCGTACAAGGGAGATATTTGCCACCAGCATATCGTACTCAGAAAATGAATGAGTTTTATGAGTTAAAACAGTTAGGACTCACGCTTGACGCATACTACTCTAAGTTTGTCTCACTCTTGAAGTATGCGCCACGAATGGACACGACACAGCAGGTGTCCAAATTTTGCGCAGGCTTAAATCCACCTGTAAATACCCGTCTCGAATCTATGAGACCATCAGATCTTCAGGATGCACTCATTCGACGGCACCCATAATTCAGGAAGTGCAAGCTAAACCAAGGAGTATTAAGAATTGGTCTTATAGCGACCCAAGCGGAGGAGCATTCAGACCCCAGGTTAAGAGAGTTCAAGGCCACAATCAGGGACAAAGAAAGAAGGCAAGGACAAATAACGTCAACAACTTTGTTCCTACTCACGGTAATGGCCGAAACATCCGATGTTTCCACTGCAATGAACTCGGTCACTTCAGAAAGCAATGCCCCAACCTCAGCAAGGGACACCGTCAAGGTATTGGCCACGGTCAGGGAGAGACAGTTGAGATCTAAAACCTTGAGAGAATGCCTCGTCCAGTGGCAAGATTATTCCGAAGAGGATGCTACCTGGATGGATGAAAGCTCTCTCAATCTTCAATATCCCCAATTTATCTCGAGATGAGGACATCTCGATTCTTCTAAGGGGGAGAGAATGTAATATTTCTGCGTACCGTACCGTAAATATTAACCTTGCGTACGCCGTGTAAACCCTGTGCAAAGGGTATCTCTCGCATTTAAATTATTGGCCGCGTAATGTGTGAGCCGCACGAGGAAAATAGAATCCTCTGCGAGTAGTAAATTGAACCGGATGATAAAAACCGCTAACCGCACGGGAACACCCTCTTGGGAGGGGCAAATTCAATTAATTAAAGGCAAATTTTTTGTATGTTTATCCCTTCCCCCAGCCGATGCATGGCTGGAGGAAAGGGAGTGTGTGGGGGGGGATGGGAAAGAGGAGTTTGCATGGGAAGATCCCCCACGTGGGGGGAGACCCACTCCCCACCCCCACGGCCTATAAAAACACCCCCTTGATGGGGGGGGTGGCTTAAGGGAGAAGACTGGAGAGGACTCTGTGGGGAGAGAAGAGGAGGAAGTCGTGTGGTTAAGGAGGGAGAGGAGGGGCAAAGACTCTGAGAGGAGGAGGAGAGGCCGTCGTGGGAAGCCGCCAGATCGCCAGCCGACTGCTGCCGCCCGGTCCGGCCTGGCCGCCGCTGCCACGGTCCGCCGTGCTGCTGCCGCCATCGAACGCAGCTGTCGCCAGCCCCGCCGACCATTCTGCCGCCTGTCCACCGTCCAGATTCGAGCCGCCGACACGTCGTCCACGACACCTCCTTTTCCCACGTGGAGTTGAAGAAAAAGAAGCTCCTTTGGAAGCTTCTTAGAAGCTTCCATAGGGGGGGCCTCCCTAGACCCCCTTCCCACGACCCAAAATCTCCTATCCTTTGCCACCCATTTCAAGGTATTTTTCCACCCCTTGGCCCAAAAAGGCCTTTCCCACCGCATATTCCCCGAAGATCCCTTAAAGATCGGGATTTCCAAGGAAGGAGACGGTGAGGCCACAAAGACCTCGCAAAACCCTTCGACGAGACTTGGACAAAGACATTGTTCCGCAAGCCGTCCAAATACCGCGCCGAATCGAGCTCGTGGGAATTCCGAAGCTTTGTTGCAAGGTCTATTCCGAAGAGGAAACCATCCGCATACGAACACAAAAGCAACTCGTAAGTCGAATTTACGACTACGATGGCTCCTAAAATATCCCAGGAGGCAACCGCAGGAGGTTCGACTCCAAACGTGCAAGTGGACATCACCCCGACACCACAAGTCCAGGTTCTTCCGTGTTAAATTCCGCATAAGAAATGATTAGGCGCGCTTAGGAAGGGAAATTCAAGTTACGTTTAAATTAAAAGCATTGAAAGAAATGCATCTTTTTGAGCATTATGAAAGATTGAACGGTTAGGGAATTAGATGCATGTAGATGGTATTTTTAAAGGTAAGAATCTAATCCTAAGCAAGAAGACGAAGTTTATATGTGCATTAGTTGCCATCCTAGATATGATGAATTAAGTGTATATGCACATTATGATTTCATAGGGAAAGTCTAGCACCATAAGATTTCATTCGGAAAGAACTAATAGGGCACTAAAAACGAACGTATGACTTGCAACATAGTTATACGATGGAATAGAGCAACACTAGTTTTCGCTTGAGTATCATCACGACTTAGTGACTAGGAGAATGTTATGAAATTGCGTAGTCTTCATGAGAAAAGGATCAATCATTAAAGAGTCGTAACTAGGTGTAAATGCATGGGACGCCAAAGGATAAACTACAAGGTAGTAGGTACGATTGTTGATGCAAGACCTAGTAGGCCCTAGGGAAAGTTAGTAACCAAATTAGCATGCACCAAGGAAAGATTGTATGACTCGCCAATGCATAAGTTCGAGAGCATAGACTACAAAGTAGTAGGCTGGATTAATTAGGAAAGTTAGCGTACATATTAGTAAGTAATTTACCTCACCAAGAAAACGGCAATCAATCGCTTGTTTACGCGAATTCGATTCCGTAGATTTGGTTTATCACCCTAGAAGGATCATCCTTGTCACAAACAGGCATAAATGAATTGGCTAAGTAATATGAATCACAAGGAATCGTATAACATAGGAATCCTAAGAGGTAACTAGGATTTAGTACAAGGATAACTCGATATCGCTTAGGACAAAAACTGTGAACCTAAGGATCATGATGGAACTCCGACGGAGTTGCATATTCTAGTATCATGACCCAAACCTAATAGTAATGACTTGAAGGATACCCCAAAAATCCTGTTACTCGGATAGGGTTAAAAACCCGCAGTCGGAACACTAAGGAAGGGATAGGAGGATTCCATTAAATAGATGTAATACTTGCGCACAAGCCGCAACATTGTATAGTCTTGGAATTTGTCCGCAAAGAGTATTGTCATCTCTCGAAATGAGGTTGACAATTTATTGAAGGGAGTTAAATTATTGAGGATGAGTAATCATCCTGTTATTCTCTTTCCCTGGGAAAAGTTGTCAAGGAAAAGGAAAGTTAAGTAAATTGCCTCGAAGCAGTTGTCCGACATTAAACTAAAGCGACATGGTCGCTGGATCCTGCCACAATAAACCTAATGTAATTGGAAGGGTATGACCCTAACCCAAGGATGATGGGAATCTTGCTAAGTTGCAATTGATTCCGGATCGAATGCGGTTTGCATTCGGAGATAAGGAGTCAACCCTTAACAGTTTGCCAGTTAAAAGACCACTGAAATTGATTGTGCTTGTAACAGTTTAGAAAGGACTGTTTGCATTGTTTGCTCAATGAACTAAAGGATGAAAATATATCTAAAGCTTCAGGTTGGTGCCTGAGAGGCAGCTTCAGTTACCCCCGACTGCCTGCCTGACCCTAACCAAGGGGGTTGTGAACCGCGCCGGGAACGTGGACCGAACCCGCCGTGAGAGGTCTCTCCGTTGAGTTCTGCTTGGAGCAAGAGGACGCTTGGGTGCCAGGGGGGGCTCTGGCTGTAAATCCCTCGCCTTCCGGGTCCTGCACAAGAGACTAACGTGACTCGGGATTGGATCTCGAGGCCCGCATACTAGTCTACGGGCGGAAACTTGGGATAGTAATCACAGGAAGGATTACTGGATAGCCTTCGGGCGGATTATGAATACGCCTACGGGCGGGAACTCCTTGTATTTCAAAGATAAAAGGATATAATGATAATAAAGGAGTTGTTTGACATTGTTTTCTTTATGTCCTGTGATAAGATTACGTGAAGGAACCAGTGCTTAACAGGGTTAATCAAGGAAGTTGTTTGTATGTGTCAAACTAATGTGGTAGGTAATTACATAACTAAAACAAACCGAGGAAAGTGCGGAGGATGGACCATGGGTCCGTCCTATGGATGGGTGGTCCCGGTTAGCCGGGAACTTTTCTCAAGGTCTCCAACGGACATCACCGAAACAGGAAAGGAGAACGATGACTTGGAAATACCAATTACCCGATTCAGGCTGTTTTAGGGAAACGGAATGGGACTATGCCTTTTGGCAGAGAGGTCGAGCCTTGCATCCCTCTCGTTTCCCATTCTCCTTGAACCAAGTGCAGTATGAATTCGCTTCAGACCGGGCGTTCTGCGTATAGAAGTTCGATCAGGTCTGATGCTAGTCGCTGTTAGCAAACGACCAAACAATTCCGTTCGATCCTAAGTGGAAAGCGCCCAGGACACTTCCGTTACGGGGCAGACGCGGAAAGTCCTAGATTACGAAACCCGCAACATTCCATGGGAGTGCCGGGTGGAGTCTTCTGGACAACCTTTCCGATGGACTGCTAAGACGTGTCCTAGAGGATGTTAGTGGACACGTTACAGTTGGTATCAGAGCCGACTTATAATGGAATTGTTTTCATAAGATTTCATTAGAAGTGAAGTAAAGAATTTGTTCATGTCCAAACATTTTCTCATCTTCAATACTGTCTTCCAGAATTACGAGGCGTGGAATAAATTTCTGGTGTTCCGGATCATGTTCATGACTGCGATGCATTCTCCGCATTATAAGCAGAGAATTGAGATGATGAACATCTTGGAGCGAATTTATAACCCATCATCCCTATATATAGAGCGAAGATGGACTGGGTCTTCAGGAATCTACTACATAGCTGCCCACCGGTTTGCTTATCTACAGACCAACCTGAAGAGGATCAAGTGGTTGGAAGATTTGAAAGTCGTGAAGCTATTCATTTTTGTGGAAGCTCACGTGAATTCGACTTTGCATATTCAAGGTCGGAGGGTTGAATTAAACTCATATGTTTATGAGGAAGTAACCCGTGTAATTCCAGCTGATAGGATCAAGGTATTGGGACGCCATGGGAAGTATGGTTTCCAGCGGAAAGGATATCCCGAACTTCCGATGAATTACCGATTCCTAAAGATACATGACCCAAAACCCTACTATTACACAGTTCCTGTAGACAAATCCAATACTATGTTGTTCTCCCCAAACTAGATGTAATGACTGGAGATGTTGTATGAGGCTACGCCATATAAATATAAATAAGGACTTCTTTTTATCACTATCCGATTGTGCATCAAAGTTGTTGCAAAAAGTCTAGTTGCTTCATGAGTTACGAATTAGCTGAACTAAAGATAAGCTAATGGCAATTATCATATAATAATGTTAAGAAAACTTTTTACGCCAGGCACAACCCCAGGTACAGGTTCCAAATTCGCCCCCTACATCAAGTACTACTGTGATCCAGGAGAAGAAGTTCCTCCTCAAACAAATAAAGCCACCCGAGTTTGACGGGAGAGGCAGATTCGTCCAGTCAGACGCTGAGATTTGGATTGAATCTATGGAGGACTACTTCGAACCCGCTGGCACTGCACCAACCAATCAGGCCATGCTCGCCAAATTAAAACTCACCGGTGAAGCCAGACTATGGTGGAAACAATGGTGCAGGGATCAAGGGATTTCAGAGGGGTCCGTTACCTGGGAGAAGTTAAAGCAAGCCGTACAAGGGAGATATTTGCCACCAGCATATCGTACTCAGAAAATGAATGAGTTTTATGAGTTAAAACAGTTAGGACTCACGCTTGACGCATACTACTCTAAGTTTGTCTCACTCTTGAAGTATGCGCCACGAATGGACACGACACAGCAGGTGTCCAAATTTTGCGCAGGCTTAAATCCACCTGTAAATACCCGTCTCGAATCTATGAGACCATCAGATCTTCAGGATGCACTCATTCGACGGCACCCATAATTCAGGAAGTGCAAGCTAAACCAAGGAGTATTAAGAATTGGTCTTATAGCGACCCAAGCGGAGGAGCATTCAGACCCCAGGTTAAGAGAGTTCAAGGCCACAATCAGGGACAAAGAAAGAAGGCAAGGACAAATAACGTCAACAACTTTGTTCCTACTCACGGTAATGGCCGAAACATCCGATGTTTCCACTGCAATGAACTCGGTCACTTCAGAAAGCAATGCCCCAACCTCAGCAAGGGACACCGTCAAGGTATTGGCCACGGTCAGGGAGAGACAGTTGAGATCTAAAACCTTGAGAGAATGCCTCGTCCAGTGGCAAGATTATTCCGAAGAGGATGCTACCTGGATGGATGAAAGCTCTCTCAATCTTCAATATCCCCAATTTATCTCGAGATGAGGACATCTCGATTCTTCTAAGGGGGAGAGAATGTAATATTTCCGCGTACCGTACCGTAAATATTAACCTTGCGTACGCCGTGTAAACCCTGTGCAAAGGGTATCTCTCGCATTTAAATTATTGGCCGCGTAATGTGTGAGCCGCACGAGGAAAATAGAATCCTCTGCGAGTAGTAAATTGAACCGGATGATAAAAACCGCTAACCGCACGGGAACACCCTCTTGGGAGGGGCAAATTCAATTAATTAAAGGCAAATTTTTTGTATGTTTATCCCTTCCCCCAGCCGATGCATGGCTGGAGGAAAGGGAGTGTGTGGGGGGGGATGGGAAAGAGGAGTTTGCATGGGAAGATCCCCCACGTGGGGGGAGACCCACTCCCCACCCCCACGGCCTATAAAAACACCCCCTTGATGGGGGGGGTGGCTTAAGGGAGAAGACTGGAGAGGACTCTGTGGGGAGAGAAGAGGAGGAAGTCGTGTGGTTAAGGAGGGAGAGGAGGGGCAAAGACTCTGAGAGGAGGAGGAGAGGCCGTCGTGGGAAGCCGCCAGATCGCCAGCCGACTGCTGCCGCCCGGTCCGGCCTGGCCGCCGCTGCCACGGTCCGCCGTGCTGCTGCCGCCATCGAACGCAGCTGTCGCCAGCCCCGCCGACCATTCTGCCGCCTGTCCACCGTCCAGATTCGAGCCGCCGACACGTCGTCCACGACACCTCCTTTTCCCACGTGGAGTTGAAGAAAAAGAAGCTCCTTTGGAAGCTTCTTAGAAGCTTCCATAGGGGGGGCCTCCCTAGACCCCCTTCCCACGACCCAAAATCTCCTATCCTTTGCCACCCATTTCAAGGTATTTTTCCACCCCTTGGCCCAAAAAGGCCTTTCCCACCGCATATTCCCCGAAGATCCCTTAAAGATCGGGATTTCCAAGGAAGGAGACGGTGAGGCCACAAAGACCTCGCAAAAGCCTTCGACGAGACTTGGACAAAGACATTGTTCCGCAAGCCGTCCAAATACCGCGCCGAATCGAGCTCGTGGGAATTCCGAAGCTTTGTTGCAAGGTCTATTCCGAAGAGGAAACCATCCGCATACGAACACAAAAGCAACTCGTAAGTCGAATTTACGACTACGATGGCTCCTAAAAGATCCCAGGAGGCAACCGCAGGAGGTTCGACTCCAAACGTGCAAGTGGACATCACCCCGACACCACAAGTCCAGGTTCTTCCGTGTTAAATTCCGCATAAGAAATGATTAGGCGCGCTTAGGAAGGGAAATTCAAGTTACGTTTAAATTAAAAGCATTGAAAGAAATGCATCTTTTTGAGCATTATGAAAGATTGAACGGTTAGGGAATTAGATGCATGTAGATGGTATTTTTAAAGGTAAGAATCTAATCCTAAGCAAGAAGACGAAGTTTATATGTGCATTAGTTGCCATCCTAGATATGATGAATTAAGCGTATATGCACATTATGATTTCATAGGGAAAGTCTAGCACCATAAGATTTCATTCGGAAAGAACTAATAGGGCACTAAAAACGAACGTATGACTTGCAACATAGTTATACGATGGAATAGAGCAACACTAGTTTTCGCTTGAGTATCATCACGACTTAGTGACTAGGAGAATGTTATGAAATTGCGTAGTCTTCATGAGAAAAGGATCAATCATTAAAGAGTCGTAACTAGGTGTAAATGCATGGGACGCCAAAGGATAAACTACAAGGTAGTAGGTACGATTGTTGATGCAAGACCTAGTAGGCCCTAGGGAAAGTTAGTAACCAAATTAGCATGCACCAAGGAAAGATTGTATGACTCGCCAATGCATAAGTTCGAGAGCATAGACTACAAAGTAGTAGGCTGGATTAATTAGGAAAGTTAGCGTACATATTAGTAAGTAATTTACCTCACCAAGAAAACGGCAATCAATCGCTTGTTTACGCGAATTCGATTCCGTAGATTTGGTTTATCACCCTAGAAGGATCATCCTTGTCACAAACAGGCATAAATGAATTGGCTAAGTAATATGAATCACAAGGAATCGTATAACATAGGAATCCTAAGAGGTAACTAGGATTTAGTACAAGGATAACTCGATATCGCTTAGGACAAAAACTGTGAACCTAAGGATCATGATGGAACTCCGACGGAGTTGCATATTCTAGTATCATGACCCAAACCTAATAGTAATGACTTGAAGGATACCCCAAAAATCCTGTTACTCGGATAGGGTTAAAAACCCGCAGTCGGAACACTAAGGAAGGGATAGGAGGATTCCATTAAATAGATGTAATACTTGCGCACAAGCCGCAACATTGTATAGTCTTGGAATTTGTCCGCAAAGAGTATTGTCATCTCTCGAAATGAGGTTGACAATTTATTGAAGGGAGTTAAATTATTGAGGATGAGTAATCATCCTGTTATTCTCTTTCCCTGGGAAAAGTTGTCAAGGAAAAGGAAAGTTAAGTAAATTGCCTCGAAGCAGTTGTCCGACATTAAACTAAAGCGACATGGTCGCTGGATCCTGCCACAATAAACCTAATGTAATTGGAAGGGTATGACCCTAACCCAAGGATGATGGGAATCTTGCTAAGTTGCAATTGATTCCGGATCGAATGCGGTTTGCATTCGGAGATAAGGAGTCAATCCTTAACAGTTTGCCAGTTAAAAGACCACTGAAATTGATTGTGCTTGTAACAGTTTAGAAAGGACTGTTTGCATTGTTTGCTCAATGAACTAAAGGATGAAAATATATCTAAAGCTTCAGGTTGGTGCCTGAGAGGCAGCTTCAGTTACCCCCGACTGCCTGCCTGACCCTAACCAAGGGGGTTGTGAACCGCGCCGGGAACGTGGACCGAACCCGCCGTGAGAGGTCTCTCCGTTGAGTTCTGCTTGGAGCAGGAGGACGCTTGGGTGCCAGGGGGGGCTCTGGCTGTAAATCCCTCGCCTTCCGGGTCCTGCACAAGAGACTAACGTGACTCGGGATTGGATCTCGAGGCCCGCATACTAGTCTACGGGCGGAAACTTGGGATAGTAATCACAGGAAGGATTACTGGATAGCCTTCGGGCGGATTATGAATACGCCTACGGGCGGGAACTCCTTGTATTTCAAAGATAAAAGGATATAATGATAATAAAGGAGTTGTTTGACATTGTTTTCTTTATGTCCTGTGATAAGATTACGTGAAGGAACCAGTGCTTAACAGGGTTAATCAAGGAAGTTGTTTGTATGTGTCAAACTAATGTGGTAGGTAATTACATAACTAAAACAAACCGAGGAAAGTGCGGAGGATGGACCATGGGTCCGTCCTATGGATGGGTGGTCCCGGTTAGCCGGGAACTTTTCTCAAGGTCTCCAACGGACATCACCGAAACAGGAAAGGAGAACGATGACTTGGAAATACCAATTACCCGATTCAGGCTGTTTTAGGGAAACGGAATGGGACTATGCCTTTTGGCAGAGAGGTCGAGCCTTGCATCCCTCTCGTTTCCCATTCTCCTTGAACCAAGTGCAGTATGAATTCGCTTCAGACCGGGCGTTCTGCGTATAGAAGTTCGATCAGGTCTGACGCTAGTCGCTGTTAGCAAACGACCAAACAATTCCGTTCGATCCTAAGTGGAAAGCGCCCAGGACACTTCCGTTACGGGGCAGACGCGGAAAGTCCTAGATTACGAAACCCGCAACATTCCATGGGAGTGCCGGGTGGAGTCTTCTGGACAACCTTTCCGATGGACTGCTAAGACGTGTCCTAGAGGATGTTAGTGGACACGTTACAGTTGGTATCAGAGCCGACTTATAATGGAATTGTTTTCATAAGATTTCATTAGAAGTGAAGTAAAGAATTTGTTCATGTCCAAACATTTTCTCATCTTCAATACTGTCTTCCAGAATTACGAGGCGTGGAATAAATTTCTGGTGTTCCGGATCATGTTCATGACTGCGATGCATTCTCCGCATTATAAGCAGAGAATTGAGATGATGAACATCTTGGAGCGAATTTATAACCCATCATCCCTATATATAGAGCGAAGATGGACTGGGTCTTCAGGAATCTACTACATAGCTGCCCACCGGTTTGCTTATCTACAGACCAACCTGAAGAGGATCAAGTGGTTGGAAGATTTGAAAGTCGTGAAGCTATTCATTTTTGTGGAAGCTCACGTGAATTCGACTTTGCATATTCAAGGTCGGAGGGTTGAATTAAACTCATATGTTTATGAGGAAGTAACCCGTGTAATTCCAGCTGATAGGATCAAGGTATTGGGACGCCATGGGAAGTATGGTTTCCAGCGGAAAGGATATCCCGAACTTCCGATGAATTACCGATTCCTAAAGATACATGACCCAAAACCCTACTATTACACAGTTCCTGTAGACAAATCCAATACTATGTTGTTCTCCCCAAACTAGATGTAATGACTGGAGATGTTGTATGAGGCTACGCCATATAAATATAAATAAGGACTTCTTTTTATCACTATCCGATTGTGCATCAAAGTTGTTGCAAAAAGTCTAGTTGCTTCATGAGTTACGAATTAGCTGAACTAAAGATAAGCTAATGGCAATTATCATATAATAATGTTAAGAAAACTTTTTACGCCAGGCACAACCCCAGGTACAGGTTCCAAATTCGCCCCCTACATCAAGTACTACTGTGATCCAGGAGAAGAAGTTCCTCCTCAAACAAATAAAGCCACCCGAGTTTGACGGGAGAGGCAGATTCGTCCAGTCAGACGCTGAGATTTGGATTGAATCTATGGAGGACTACTTCGAACCCGCTGGCACTGCACCAACCAATCAGGCCATGCTCGCCAAATTAAAACTCACCGGTGAAGCCAGACTATGGTGGAAACAATGGTGCAGGGATCAAGGGATTTCAGAGGGGTCCGTTACCTGGGAGAAGTTAAAGCAAGCCGTACAAGGGAGATATTTGCCACCAGCATATCGTACTCAGAAAATGAATGAGTTTTATGAGTTAAAACAGTTAGGACTCACGCTTGACGCATACTACTCTAAGTTTGTCTCACTCTTGAAGTATGCGCCACGAATGGACACGACACAGCAGGTGTCCAAATTTTGCGCAGGCTTAAATCCACCTGTAAATACCCGTCTCGAATCTATGAGACCATCAGATCTTCAGGATGCACTCATTCGACGGCACCCATAATTCAGGAAGTGCAAGCTAAACCAAGGAGTATTAAGAATTGGTCTTATAGCGACCCAAGCGGAGGAGCATTCAGACCCCAGGTTAAGAGAGTTCAAGGCCACAATCAGGGACAAAGAAAGAAGGCAAGGACAAATAACGTCAACAACTTTGTTCCTACTCACGGTAATGGCCGAAACATCCGATGTTTCCACTGCAATGAACTCGGTCACTTCAGAAAGCAATGCCCCAACCTCAGCAAGGGACACCGTCAAGGTATTGGCCACGGTCAAGGAGAGACAGTTGAGATCTAAAACCTTGAGAGAATGCCTCGTCCAGTGGCAAGATTATTCCGAAGAGGATGCTACCTGGATGGATGAAAGCTCTCTCAATCTTCAATATCCCCAATTTATCTCGAGATGAGGACATCTCGATTCTTCTAAGGGGGAGAGAATGTAATATTTCCGCGTACCGTACCGTAAATATTAACCTTGCGTACGCCGTGTAAACCCTGTGCAAAGGGTATCTCTCGCATTTAAATTATTGGCCGCGTAATGTGTGAGCCGCACGAGGAAAATAGAATCCTCTGCGAGTAGTAAATTGAACCGGATGATAAAAACCGCTAACCGCACGGGAACACCCTCTTGGGAGGGGCAAATTCAATTAATTAAAGGCAAATTTTTTGTATGTTTATCCCTTCCCCCAGCCGATGCATGGCTGGAGGAAAGGGAGTGTGTGGGGGGGGATGGGAAAGAGGAGTTTGCATGGGAAGATCCCCCACGTGGGGGGAGACCCACTCCCCACCCCCACGGCCTATAAAAACACCCCCTTGATGGGGGGGGTGGCTTAAGGGAGAAGACTGGAGAGGACTCTGTGGGGAGAGAAGAGGAGGAAGTCGTGTGCTTAAGGAGGGAGAGGAGGGGCAAAGACTCTGAGAGGAGGAGGAGAGGCCGTCGTGGGAAGCCGCCAGATCGCCAGCCGACTGCTGCCGCCCGGTCCGGCCTGGCCGCCGCTGCCACGGTCCGCCGTGCTGCTGCCGCCATCGAACGCAGCTGTCGCCAGCCCCGCCGACCATTCTGCCGCCTGTCCACCGTCCAGATTCGAGCCGCCGACACGTCGTCCACGACACCTCCTTTTCCCACGTGGAGTTGAAGAAAAAGAAGCTCCTTTGGAAGCTTCTTAGAAGCTTCCATAGGGGGGGCCTCCCTAGACCCCCTTCCCACGACCCAAAATCTCCTATCCTTTGCCACCCATTTCAAGGTATTTTTCCACCCCTTGGCCCAAAAAGGCCTTTCCCACCGCATATTCCCCGAAGATCCCTTAAAGATCGGGATTTCCAAGGAAGGAGACGGTGAGGCCACAAAGACCTCGCAAAAGCCTTCGACGAGACTTGGACAAAGACATTGTTCCGCAAGCCGTCCAAATACCGCGCCGAATCGAGCTCGTGGGAATTCCGAAGCTTTGTTGCAAGGTCTATTCCGAAGAGGAAACCATCCGCATACGAACACAAAAGCAACTCGTAAGTCGAATTTACGACTACGATGGCTCCTAAAAGATCCCAGGAGGCAACCGCAGGAGGTTCGACTCCAAACGTGCAAGTGGACATCACCCCGACACCACAAGTCCAGGTTCTTCCGTGTTAAATTCCGCATAAGAAATGATTAGGCGCGCTTAGGAAGGGAAATTCAAGTTACGTTTAAATTAAAAGCATTGAAAGAAATGCATCTTTTTGAGCATTATGAAAGATTGAACGGTTAGGGAATTAGATGCATGTAGATGGTATTTTTAAAGGTAAGAATCTAATCCTAAGCAAGAAGACGAAGTTTATATGTGCATTAGTTGCCATCCTAGATATGATGAATTAAGCGTATATGCACATTATGATTTCATAGGGAAAGTCTAGCACCATAAGATTTCATTCGGAAAGAACTAATAGGGCACTAAAAACGAACGTATGACTTGCAACATAGTTATACGATGGAATAGAGCAACACTAGTTTTCGCTTGAGTATCATCACGACTTAGTGACTAGGAGAATGTTATGAAATTGCATAGTCTTCATGAGAAAAGGATCAATCATTAAAGAGTCGTAACTAGGTGTAAATGCATGGGACGCCAAAGGATAAACTACAAGGTAGTAGGTACGATTGTTGATGCAAGACCTAGTAGGCCCTAGGGAAAGTTAGTAACCAAATTAGCATGCACCAAGGAAAGATTGTATGACTCGCCAATGCATAAGTTCGAGAGCATAGACTACAAAGTAGTAGGCTGGATTAATTAGGAAAGTTAGCGTACATATTAGTAAGTAATTTACCTCACCAAGAAAACGGCAATCAGTCGCTTGTTTACGCGAATTCGATTCCGTAGATTTGGTTTATCACCCTAGAAGGATCATCCTTGTCACAAACAGGCATAAATGAATTGGCTAAGTAATATGAATCACAAGGAATCGTATAACATAGGAATCCTAAGAGGTAACTAGGATTTAGTACAAGGATAACTCGATATCGCTTAGGACAAAAACTGTGAACCTAAGGATCATGATGGAACTCCGACGGAGTTGCATATTCTAGTATCATGACCCAAACCTAATAGTAATGACTTGAAGGATACCCCAAAAATCCTGTTACTCGGATAGGGTTAAAAACCCGCAGTCGGAACACTAAGGAAGGGATAGGAGGATTCCATTAAATAGATGCAATACTTGTGCACAAGCCGCAACATTGTATAGTCTTGGAATTTGTCCGCAAAGAGTATTGTCATCTCTCGAAATGAGGTTGACAATTTATTGAAGGGAGTTAAATTATTGAGGATGAGTAATCATCCTGTTATTCTCTTTCCCTGGGAAAAGTTGCCAAGGAAAAGGAAAGTTAAGTAAATTGCCTCGAAGCAGTTGTCCGACATTAAACTAAAGCGACATGGTCGCTGGATCCTGCCACAATAAACCTAATGTAATTGGAAGGGTATGACCCTAACCCAAGGATGATGGGAATCTTGCTAAGTTGCAATTGATTCCGGATCGAATGCGGTTTGCATTCGGAGATAAGGAGTCAATCCTTAACAGTTTGCCAGTTAAAAGACCACTGAAATTGATTGTGCTTGTAACAGTTTAGAAAGGACTGTTTGCATTGTTTGCTCAATGAACTAAAGGATGAAAATATATCTAAAGCTTCAGGTTGGTGCCTGAGAGGCAGCTTCAGTTACCCCCGACTGCCTGCCTGACCCTAACCAAGGGGGTTGTGAACCGCGCCGGGAACGTGGACCGAACCCGCCGTGAGAGGTCTCTCCATTGAGTTCTGCTTGGAGCAGGAGGACGCTTGGGTGCCAGGGGGGGCTCTGGCTGTAAATCCCTCGCCTTCCGGGTCCTGCACAAGAGACTAACATGACTCGGGATTGGATCTCGAGGCCCGCATACTAGTCTACGGGCGGAAACTTGGGATAGTAATCACAGGAAGGATTACTGGATAGCCTTCGGGCGGATTATGAATACGCCTACGGGCGGGAACTCCTTGTATTTCAAAGATAAAAGGATATAATGATAATAAAGGAGTTGTTTGACATTGTTTTCTTTATGTCCTGTGATAAGATTACGTGAAGGAACCAGTGCTTAACAGGGTTAATCAAGGAAGCTGTTTGTATGTGTCAAACTAATGTGGTAGGTAATTACATAACTAAAACAAACCGAGGAAAGTGCGGAGGATGGACAATGGGTCCGTCCTATGGATGGGTGGTCCCGGTTAGCCGGGAACTTTTCTCAAGGTCTCCAACGGACATCACCGAAACAGGAAAGGAGAACGATGACTTGGAAATACCAATTACCCGATTCAGGCTGTTTTAGGGAAACGGAATGGGACTATGCCTTTTGGCAGAGAGGTCGAGCCTTGCATCCCTCTCGTTTCCCATTCTCCTTGAACCAAGTGCAGTATGAATTCGCTTCAGACCGGGCGTTCTGCGTATAGAAGTTCGATCAGGTCTGACGCTAGTCGCTGTTAGCAAACGACCAAACAATTCCGTTCGATCCTAAGTGGAAAGCGCCCAGGACACTTCCGTTACGGGGCAGACGCGGAAAGTCCTAGATTACGAAACCCGCAACATTCCATGGGAGTGCCGGGTGGAGTCTTCTAGACAACCTTTCCGATGGACTGCTAAGACGTGTCCTAGAGGATGTTAGTGGACACGTTACACATATCACGAGTGGAGCTCGATATCTCAACAACTCATTGGGTACAATCTCCCCCCATGCCTTGTGTGAGCGCTCCACAAAGCATGTATTTTTTTTTAAATATTATTCATCTTCAAGCTCAAGAAATAGCCCAATTTACAATTAGCTCGCTTTAGCTTTTGTGTTTGCTTTTGTACCACTAAAGAATTAAAGCTATTGGGTGCCCAAGGAGTCAGACGATACCCAAATACAATGTCCAATACAAATATTTAAATCATGCGCCCATGTGCATACAAAAATAATAAATTAATATCAAGTGCTTTAATAAATAAGCACGTCAAAATATGGACGCCATGCCTAAGATATGCGCCCATTAAAAATTGATGATAATTTGAATACACATTATCCTCCAATGCTTCCCAATGCCACCGCTGCTTGCTCTACACATCAACTGAAGCATTCACAATTGTTAGAAAAATAATACAATTAAACCGACAAAAGTGAATACCTAGCAGTCTTCAGCTACAAAAATAAATTGGTTAGAACTCAATCCTAACCTTAATTTATTACGAGTGCGCACTCTAAATATGTATTTTGCGGAATCACCCGCTATGGAATCACCCACTTACACATTAAATTAACAAAACGCCCGAAAAGGATAGGCATCCCCATCGACTTTTCGCACAAAGAATCCACCTTGTGTATGAGCCCCAGTAATAAAATTTTACGGAATCCACCGTAAAACCTCACGGAATTCACCGTGGAATATGCCTCCTGGCATCAGATACAATCACAAAGGGTGAGATATCATATTGACAAGTTTACTTGCTCTGGTTTTTTAGTAGACTATTATGTATATATGACAAAGATCATGGAATGCAAAGAGCCTGATACATTCAATGAGGTTGTCATGGATAAAAATTGGTGCAAAGCGATGGATGAGGAGATGGATGCACTTGCTGAAAATCAAACTTGGGAATTGCTTGCATTGCCTAATAGTAAGAAGTTAATTGGTTGTAAATGGGTTTACAAAGTTAAGTACAAGTCTGATGGTAGCATTGAAAGTTATAAAGCTAGGTTATTGGCTAAAAGCTATGCACAACAATATGGCTTGGATTATTAAAACACATTCAATCTTGTTGCCAAAATGGCAACTATAAAGACAATGACTCCTTTGGCTATAGTAAAGGACTAGAAATTATAGCAAATGAATGTTAAGAATGCATTTTTAAATGGAGACTTAGCAAAAGAGGTGTTTATGGATCATCCAAAAGGGTATATGCATCCTCAACATTAGAAGTATATTTGCAAGCTAAAAAAAGCACTCTATGGACTGAAATAGGCTTCACAGTGGATGTGCATTTAGCCTTCACAGTGGAATGATTAGCTAGAGCAGCAAGAAGTAATCAATAGTTGCACTCTCTAATACTAAGGCAGAGTATAGAGGTGCTATATTAGCAGTGTGTGAGATTGCTTGGTTTTTTGAAGTTATTGACGGATTTGGGTATGCAAGTAGATGCTCCTATCACACTGTATTATGACAATATGAGTGTACTTTTGGCTATGAATCTTGTGTATCATGTTAGAACTAGACACATAGAGATACACTATCACTTCATATTAGAGGTGGTACTTGCAAGGCAAATAGATATCCTACATGTTAGAACCAAAGTCCAAGTAGTTGATATCTTTACCAAGTTACTAGGTAAAGATGAGTTCAATTACTTTAGAGAGCTACTTGGAGTACAGTGTCTTTCTTGAGCTTAAGCGGGAGTGTTAAGAGTCAAGCTCGTCTTAGCCCAACATTGAGAACTATAGGCTAGTGATCACTAGCCATATGTGACTTCTTAAATAAGTAAAGTAGCTTGACCCTAGTTAGTTAACTATGGTCAACAGTTAGACCTATCTCATTACACTATTGTAGACTAAGTGTTGTGTGTTACTAATGATGAATAATGGAAGAAGATGAAAGCACACTGCTCTCAGTTCTTGCTCCACTCCTTTATCTCTCTTTCTCTCTTGTCTTCTAACAACTACCAAAAGCACATGCATATTCAAAAGCCCAAGAGAGGATTCATCAGTAATCACATTAGAAGAAAATTTGGCATAACAAACAACTGAACATTGTGGTCTTAACACAATTGAATGATGTGTTACAACAAGGGATATGGTAAAAAACATAGCATTTTTCTTAGTTCATTTCTATTTCTAAATTGTGAGCATTTTGTTATATGACAAACTGTGTGCTTGGTATTCAAGTATCAATGTTGGATGATACTATATAATGAATGGCATATTCTTTAACAAGCTTGTGATAGTAGTATTGTAGATGCCAAGATTCTTTGCCAATGACATGTGTTCCAAAAATTACAAATGGAAAATGACTCAAACTTAATCCTCCTTTGATGGGAAATTATGGTAGTAATGGACAATCCACCTACTAATGTTTCTGAAGCTAGATGCTAGGAAAATGTAGAGTTGAGTTGAGGCTACAATTGACCATGGAGAGTTCTTGGATTTTAACATTTTAGAAATTGTGGATTTGTGTTAAATATTTTCAGCATAATCATTTTTAACATTACATGCTTGTAATGTTCTAAGGTTCACTTATTAGAACATAGCTATTTTATATACTCCCGGGCCATGTGTTACATATTTTTAGAGTTTTTCTTCTACCATGATCCATCAATTTGTTTTAATAATGATATGAATGTGCGCATCCAATAAGCATTCACAACCAATTGTTTTTCATGTGCAGGTATAACACACACGTGAATAATATGTTATAGATTAGGTTTGGTCCTTAGATAATTGGCACATCTACCTTTACATAGGTTTAACACTCAAAGCATGCACACGGACTCATATATAAAATGACATGATGGTAGTTATCAATCTTGGTCTTGAATAAAAGCTTGGTCAAAGCACACTTCTAGTAGATTGTAATGGAATCTTACTCTCAAACTTAAGAATATGGAGGAAACTCCATATGTAGTTTCATGTATTTTTAAGAGTTAATGAGCTTATAATAGCTCTTTTCTAGATGCTTCAATTGGTGTTTGCCTTAAAAACATCAAACTTGGATCAAGAAACTTGGAGATGGTGTACGCTCTCTTTAGTATGCAATATAATCAAATTTGTGTTTATCTTATATATGATAGCTCCATATTCTTTGTGTGAAGGTTCCACATTAGCATTACTAACTTGTGCTAGAAAGATTCAATAGACCTCTTGGCCCCTTGTATATATGTTTCTAGAATTAAGTGAACCCTTTTTGTGCAAAATTAGTTTATCCTTGAATTTAGATTACCTGTTGTGTAAATGTAGTTTTTGTACTTTTGAAAGACTAAAATGCCCCTTATGTTGCTATCTTATATTATGTTGATTGAAGCAATCAAGTTTGAATAAATTTTTGCACTTCCGATTAATTAGCAATGGATCCTTTAGCTTAGTGGGTCATTGATATTGATACTTATCTCATTACTTTAGTGAAATAAAATAAGCATGTGTATATCCATGGAACATGTCTCAACCTTTATGCAAGATCACATTATCACATGATGCATATGATGAACTCATGTAGGGTCCTCCCCATGCCTTAGTTGCGTGGAGTTGCACATGTCTTTTATCTAATTAAAGCATGTTCTACCTTGTCCAACAAACAAATGCTATTATCATCTTCCATGTGTGCATTGTGTAATGGCTCATGCTCATATTGAAAACATGTTCAAGTTACAAGCCATGTGCATCTCACTTTCAATCCATCTCCCAAAGTTACAACAGTGGGAATTATCTTCCAAAAGATATTCGTGAATGACAATCAAGCGCTCTTATGACGTGGAGTTGAAGAGGCGGAAGGAACGATGTGTGAAGCTTTAGTAAAGATTGGAAGGATGCTAAAGTGGACCACACACTTTGCCATTTTGATAGAGCACAAGTGTACTGAAGGGTTCCATGTAAGTGAAAGTAAAGAATTATGAATATGTTTGATGGATGCAACATGTTGTTGTACAGTCCATTACAACTTGAATACGTGAAGTAATGAACGTCCGAATCTGTGTAGTCGTTGTAAGAAATGACGGGACGAGATGACTCCTCTCACATCTCCTTCAATCACGCTGGAGGATGTGTCTCAACAAAGCAACAGCGTGTAGACAAAAGAAGAGCGATGGGAGGAGGGATCATACCAAATGTGCCTGCCACACTTTTGTTGATGGGACCAGAGTGTGTGAGTACGACGTCGCCGAGCAACAAGAAAAGCGTCTTTCTTTCTTTCTTTTGTTTGCGAACAATAAAAATACAGAGCTCCCAGAAGTCTTATATCAGCTATATTCCCTCTGGAGGCTTCGCGTGGTGCGCATGTGAAGTCCACGCGGGGGGGGTGATGAACCTTCACGTGCTACTGCCCCAATTCTGAGTGGTCCTCGTACTTGCAGGATTCACATCTCTTTTCCCTGGTTGGGTTTGGGGTTGGCTTGGCTTGTTGGCGAAAGCCCACTCAACAGTCGCGGAGAATCGCGGAGAATATTACACCTATTAGAATATTTAAGATGATATACATCTCCATATGTAACGAAGGAAATAAAATTCAAATTCAAAAATCAAAAAGAAAATCTAAACGTATTAGAGACTCTACACAAAGATATTATATAATTAATATATAAACTTGAACCCTGAATAAAGAATATGTAAATAAAAAGGCTCATTTCTTTAAAAAAAGAAGAGATGAAAGGAAATTGCCTTGTTGTTCTCTTATCTTGTTTCTCTTTCCCTCCTGCTTCCTTGTCCCTTTCTATATGTACATACATATATGTAGCAAATAAATAAAAGTAAAAAGAAAAATTAAAATAAATAATACATCGAAAAGTATAAATTGGGAAAACAAATTATGTTTGGACAAAAAGGGGAGGGCATAGAAGATATCACCATATAGCTCTACATGGTGCACAAAGGACAAAGCCCTAAAACAATGTATATAGCACATTTAACAACACATTTAAATTGCTCTAATTTTTCTCTATGATTTACAAGTAGTTTTATACACAGTTGTTATATTAGTACTCTATGTAGAATGTGCTCTACATAGAGTGCTATTATAATGAATGTAAATATAGTGCTATTATTGAATGCTATCAAGTCATAAATAAAAATAAAATTTTATTTTTCAAAACAAAGAAAATAGAAACAAATTAACTAGTTTAGGGTAGTCAAGCTCTCGCTTATTTTATTCCTTCTCTCCTCTCACTTTGTAATATAGCAATATTTGGACTTACTTTTACACTTAACCTTGGAGCATTAAGGTTTAGCATATAAGGTATAGTTTGAACCTTGGACACATCTTTGGCTAATCATTTGTATGTTTTTTCCTTTCAGGAGCTTGATCGTTGCACTTAACAATTAAAGTGAGAGTTCTTCGACAATTTGTTGCAATCTTTAACATGAAAGATATGGATTGTACAGTACATAGGGTATTGGTCATTTCACTACCTACAATGCACATCTTATTTCAAGACAAGCAAGGATAAAGAAGGGTTGAGTGAAAGAGTTACTAATAGATAAGACACAAGATGAGAGCCAAGAGCTTCCATGTGAGAAATGTCATGAAAGTTGAGAGCTATCATGGAAAGAGCATATTTTATTCCTCACACACTATTCTTCTCCACACATAGGAAGATAAGTTACTTTTGTTCTCCTACTCCTCCTCCTCCTCCTCCTCCTCCTATTCTTATTCTTTTTGTTCTTCTTGTTTTCAGCTCTCTAATAGAGAAATGAGTGAACATAAAGGGAAGAATATTTAAGTTTGTGTACAAATGTATTTTTCCTTTTCTTCTTCTTTGATTTCACAATTTTTTAAAAGATAAGTGTGAGTATTATTTTATATTTTATCTAGTTTTAGATTTGTATTTGTTATAATAACATTATGTGTAGAGTATTTTGCATAGAGTGCTATTGTAATAAATACATATACTAATGTGTGTAGCAATGTGGATAAATTGTAAAATGATAGTCAACATGTTGATAAACACTTTTTAAAACATGTTTTATGCAATGAATTCTCCTCTATACATTGTGCAAAGTTTTGTGATATGTATGTCCTCTTCTCTTTGTCTAAATATTTATGATTGTTTAAAAGCATAGTTTACAATATATTTTTTCTTTTTTCTTTTTTAGAAAATTATTTGTCTTTGTTAGTATATATAGTTAGGAAGAGGTAAGGAAGCATGAAATGAAGCTCTTCTATAGAAAGAAAATCAACCTTAACACAT
>NC_141143.1:150906822-150979322 GCF_053477565.2 Lygodium microphyllum | reverse complement strand
TAAACATAAAGAGAGAATTATATATAAGGAAAAGATAAAATTTACATACTTTAAGAGAAACTAAGGGGGGAAAGAAAGTGAAAGAAGAAGAAGAAGAGAGACTAAGGGGGGAAAGAAAGTGAAAGAAGAAGAAGAAGAATTATATATAAGAAAAAGATAAAATTTACATACTTTAAGAGAGACTAAGGGGGGAAAGAAAGTGAAAGAAGAAGAAGAAGAGAGAGAACATGTAGAGAGAATTATAGAGAGAGAAAAATATAAAATTTAAAAAGAGAGAGAGAATAAAAAATAGAGGAGAAAGAGAGAAGGAAAAGAGATGAGAGAGAGAGAGAGAGAGAGAGAAGAAAAGTGCAAAGAGAAGAAAAGGAGAGAGAGAGAGAGAGAGAAAAGAAAAAATTTAAAAAGAGAATGAAGAGAGAGAGAGAGAGAAGAAAAAAGGAAAAAAGAGGAGAGGGAGAGAAAAGGAAAAGAGAGGAGAGAGGGGAGAGAATAAAAGGAGAGAAAGAGAGAGAGAGAGAGAAGAAAAGCGGGGAGAGAAAAAAAGGAGAGAGAGAGAGAGAGAGAGAGAACCATGAGAGGGAAAAAAACTAAACTAGAAGGCAAAGAAAGAGAGAGAGAGAGAGAGAGAGAGAGAGAGAGAGAGAGAAAATTAGACATAGGGAATTTGGGGGGGAGAGAGAGAGAGAGGAAAAAGAGGACAAAGAAAGATGAGAAATGGATTGTTGAGCGAAGTTCTGCCGCAAAGTGGCCTAGCATTCTATGCGCGTGAAGCACGCACAGAACGCTAGTACTAAGAAATGAACCAATAATCATATTTAAAGTTTGCATTATGATGAAGCTCATGGAGCCAAGAATCATAGCTAAATGACATGAAGCTAAAAATACCAAAAACAACGTTCTTAATGAGGTCAAGACTCATGCATAATTATACACTATCATGCTAAGTCCAAAATGTATTATTAAATAGATTTTGAAAGAATAAAACAACCATTGATGTTCTAAAGAAATTAAAGCAAATTAAGTAGAACTCTATGTTTGTGCAAGATTATGCACAGAAGTTTAAGCATTTGCTGAATAGATTGGATGCAACAGATAGACTATCATTGGAATTGTAGAGTTCTTATTTTGTGAAGGGTCTAGATAAGACCATAGCAAGTGCAATTGCTAATATTGAGTTGCATGCTAATGACACTATAGATGTTCTCATTGATGTTGCCTAGAGGGTGGAAAAGAGACTTGAAAAGAACAAGCCCAAAAAGAAAGTTAGCATGGAATCTTTTGACTCTGAATTAGAAGATTTTGATACAGATGATAATAGTGATGATGTGGATTCTTCCTCAAGATTAGAGGTTGATAGTCCATAAGCCAAAGAATTTGGAAAGTTGTGAAAAATGAGATGTTAAGCAAAGGGAATAATTGGTAGGTCACCATGTTTTGGAAAAACATGTAGATTGTGGTTGTTCAAGTTGCATCATTATGAAGATTGTCCAAAGGATATTGAAGCCTTGTCCATGACTAGGGCCAAAGCAATGAAAAAAATGGATTGGGATGAGCAAGAGAAGGCTAAAGCGGTAGCATCAAAAGAAGTATAAAGGTTGTAGATGAAAAGAGAGGTAAAGCAATTTGACCCCACATATTCATTTTTGCAAGAAATACAAGTAAACTAAGAGTTGATCAAGAACAACGTTTGCAGGAGGTTTTGCAGTAGCAAAATGATTTTGACGAAAATTTAGATCCCCATGAGTAGCAAGAAGGCTCTCATGACTTGTTTAAAGTGTTGGCTAAGCCTTCTTTTGCAACTAACCCTTGAACAAATCCTTGATTTGATTCTAGGTTTTAAAGAGCAGAAGTTATCAAGAATTATGGCCACTCAAGGAAAAGTATGGAAGCAATATGCTGAGGATGAGAATTGCATACTAGATTTTCAAGCATTGATACCGACCTAGTTGGAGATAGTTTGATGATGTGTTACTAGATGGAGGAGATGATTCGTGAAGAACTATATCTTTCCCATAAGCTACAAGGACTAGTATCAACACCATTTCAAGTGAAGATAGTGAGAGGAGACTTCAATTTTTGGGAATTTTGAAGAACTAATTGATTTATTAAAGTTGTAGGTCTAAAATTTTAGGTCAATTATATAGTACTTTGTACAGAAGGATTGGGTGATTCATATCATATGTTATAGGGCAAACCCTGGTTTTTACCCTATCCAAGCTTAAACAAGATCAGGGAGCTAACACAATGATTATCTTGCATGGAGCCAAAGAGTTAAAGCTTTCTACTACTAGTGAAGTTAACTTGAAACCCAAATTTAGGTCTTTAGTGGCTTAGACCATAAATGTAGCTCTTGAAATAGGTAATGATGAAGAGGAGTTGTTTTTGCAAGCTAATCCCAATGTTATCCTAGCATTTGAAGTTGATGGGGAGTAGATCTTAGCAAAATACAAAGTATTACATGCAATTCCGTTGTTGGAAACCACAACTCTAGTGCAAAAAATTGTAACTCCTATGTAGGAAAGTGGTAACTCCTAGGAAAACAATAGTTTGAAGCAAATAATCAACAACTCCATGAAAGAAGTTCAAGAGACCAAGGGGGGAGTTCAAAATTTTTACGATAAATTGGAGGTTGAAGAGACTTTGGAGAAAGCCAACCAATAAACAATTATTGAGGGGAATTGAAGTTTAAGTATACCATGAAAAACTAAGCAAGGGTTTTTGAGGATGATGCACAAGATATAAATGTAGATCCTATGACTAGTTCTAAGCCAATTAAGATGAGGATTATTAATAGTAACTTGTAAAGCTTTTTTCAAGAGTTCTAGGATATCCTTGCATGGGAATATACTGATATGAAGGGCTTTGATCCTATGTTGTGCCAATACTGCATTAACTTGAAAGTAGGTGCTAAAACTATAATGCAAAAGAGGTAGCCCATGAATCCTAATTATGCAAGAAAAGTTTAGGAGATAGATGAGCTTTTCAAAGTTGGTTTTATTAAATCTACTGATGAAGTTACATGCCTTTCACTTATTGTGGTTGTCCTGAAAAAGAATAGGAAGATTCAAGTCTATATGGATTATAGGAAGTTGAATGTTTCTACAGTAAACTAATCCTTTTCCTCTCTCATTTATTGATTCCCTTCTAGATGCTAGATATGAAACTTATAATTTGTAAGATGTGTGCTTGGGTATAATCAAATCATAATGCACCTTCATGATATGTATAAAATGACATTCATAACGGAATGGGGAACTTTTGTGTTTGTGGTAAAAGTGTTGATAATTTGCAGCATCTTAATCATGATTTGAAAGATGCAGATAGTTTGGGATGTCATTAAATCCCTTCAAATAAATATTTTTTGGTAAGCAGAGAGTACTATTTGGCCATATTATTTTAGAGGAAGGAATGGGTATTGACTTGCCCAAGCGGTCCAGAAAGCCATAACTCCTATAATAATACATGATGTCATGAGATTTGTTGGTCAAATTTAATGACATAATAGATATCTTAGATATTTAGCTCATATGTATAGCCCTTTAACTATGCTAACAAGAAAGGGTGTCCAATTTGTTAGGACACATTGTCAACATAAAGCATTCAATATTTTGGTAGTAGCTCCAATTTTGGAATCCTCACAATGGAAGTTACCATTCCATGTCTTTGCTAATGCTTTTGATATTGATGTGGAAGTTTTTCTTATACAAGAGAGTACAAGGATGGTTTAGGCTTGTGTATTAGGCTAGTAGGAGATTAAGTGCAGCAAAAAAGAAAGTACTAGAAACTCTTTTGACATGTGTACCTTGCTTGTGTACCATTCTCTATATAAGAGATATTGGCCGAGTCTTTAGAAGATGCATTGTGGAGGGAATGAATAGCTTGCAGTTTTGCATGAACCTCATGTAAGTTTGTTAGGAGGACACTTTTCTAGTGAAATCACAAGAAGGAAGATCCTTCAAGTAGGTTTATGGTGGCCTACAATGCTAAAAGATGCTCATCAATATGCCAATGAGTGCACTGTCTACATGCAAGAAGGCCAATCATAGCCAAGAGATAGGATGTAAGATCATCTAGTATTACCCCTCGAAAGATTTCAAAAATTTTGTTAGTCACATAAAACTAGCACCTATCAAAGAAAAAAAATTATATATTAGTTTGTACAAATTATTATACCAAGTGTATAGAGGCAAAGGCTTTAAGGGACAATACAGTAGCAATTTTTTCACAACTTCTCTATTTTAACATTATGACAAGATTCAGTTGTCCAATTGAGTTAGTAAGTAACTGAGGTAAGAATTTTCTCAATGATATCATAAAGGAACTTACTTCAACACATGATACTGCATCAGAAATCTATAGCATATCATTCGCAAGCCAATGGTCAAGTAGAGAGTTCTAATAAGATACTGCTATGTCTTTTAAAGAAGATTGTTAGTGACAATCATAAGGACTGAGATACCGAGTTGGATTTTGCTCTTTTTTAAAAAGACTACAAAGTCACAACAAGTTTGACTCCATTCAAGTTGGTGCATGGAATAGAAGTGGTAGTTACTAGGTAGTTCATAGCATCTTGAGAATTTCTATAACTCACAAATTATCTCATGAGGAGCTAGTGCGTAGTAGGTTATAGTAGTCAATGCAATTGGATGAGGATAGAATAATTGCTCATTACTTGTCTACAATTGTGTATTCAACATGACAAGCATGGATTAATCAACATGTTAAGAACAAGTTTTTTAAAGAAGTTGATTTGGTAATGGCCTACAATTCCAAGCTTGGTAAGCATTCAAGTGAGATAAAGATCTATTACACAGGTCCTTATGAGATAGTCAAGGATGTTGGCCAAGGTACTATGATCTTAGCTACTTTGTGTGGAGACATTATAAAACTCATAGTTAATGGCTTTTAGATAAGGAGAATAAGTCAACTTGACTATGATGAGCCAAAGAAGGATTCACAGGTTTAGTAAGTAGTGGGAATTTGTTTGATTCAAGTGATTATTGTAGTTTCTAAAGTAGCAATACGAGATCCAATGGCTATCTATGTGATTCATAAGTCTCTTTGAAGAAATAGTTCTCAGAGTTTGCCAATACTTAAGTGCATTCTCATTTGTGATACACTAGTACTAAAAGTTGCATTTACTTACTTTGAATGGTCGAAACAAGTCTCATTTTTGCTATAGGAAGTGTGGAGTGTGTATGACCTCACCACAATCTTGATGCAAGTAATGCGATTTTTGCTACAAGAAGTGTGGAGTGTGTATGACCTCACCATAGCCTTGATGGAATTAATGTGATTTTTCTCTATTTTGGAATGTTGTGTGGAAAAGAGTGCTTCATATGAATTAGGGGAAAATTTCAAGTCATTTCAAAGACTTTCTTCAAGCAGTTCATGATAAAAACTAATGTGTTACTTTATTGATGCTTTATTTTTCAAACAAAACAGAGAGACTGGCCCTATTTTAATAGCACTTTATGATTGTCCTAATATCAAGAGCACTTTATGGGATGGTTTGATGAGTGCTATGCATCATGTTTTAAGCTGAGAATAGAAATATCTTGATGGTTTACTTGTTGATGCTTGTGGAAATGATGATGTAGAGTAGTAAAAAGGATGATTCTATGCATGTTATGATACTAGTTTAGATGAAGGAAAAAATACATTGAGTTTTTCTACTACACTATGTAGTTTGGATGTAGCTTGTTCATGGGCTGATGGTATCCATAAATTTATTATGGATTTGTAGATTAGTGCTGCTATTAAGCTTGATGTAGTCCAAACACTATAGTAGAAATTAAAGGAAGAAAATGATAAGAATGATGCATTGCTTTTGGATAAAAGAAATGAAAGAGGTTCATGCTAGTGAGGTTGATGTTCTCAAGAAGCAAATGGATCTAAAGACTAGTATGATGTTGCACCCAACTTTGAGCTTGAATGAGTTTTATTTTTCATTCTATATGAGCATTAACCTTTTCCAATAATATAGTAAGTTGTGGTGTGGTGCATTTATCCTATAGGTGTGATTGCATGCATGCACACACAAGAACATGCATGCACCCAGACACACATGTATACACACAAGTGTACACATGCATATGTTTGTGCACACAACATTTCGATATCCTTGAAAGTGTAAAGATGTGGAAATATGTTAGTATTTTTAGGAACAATAAGGGGAAAATACTATCTACACTCCTTGGTATAAAAGATGTAAAGAGACTAATTTTTTCATCATTTAGCAATAAACAAAGTCTCTTTCAACCTTCTTGCACAACATTCATGGCTTCCTTCACCTTCTCTCTCTTCTTCTTGTCTCTCTTCATAAGTAGGCCTAATTTTTGGTGTTTCCCTTTTTAATTCTTCTTCTTGTCTCTCATGTTTGTGGATTATGATAATCCCTAATTTTTGGTGTTGCCCTTTTTAATTGATTCAAAAAAATTGTAAGGGGATGAAGTAAACAATTCAATGAGTCACTAATTGCTAAGGTATTCCCTCTCCTAATCCATTGATTCTTTAAATTCTCATGCATATCATTGAAGGTTGAAAGCTTCCTTTCAATCCATGTGTATCATCCTTCTCTTCTAGAATGCAACTACTATGTCAAAGATATCTGTTGAGAAAAAAGATGGATATTGGAGAGGAAGCAAGACAAAAGAATGGTGACCCTCCCTTACTAGTTAAGACTCTGAAGGGGTATATAGATTGGCCGGAGGTGAAATTCACATATGAGTCGCCACTTCAAAGCCCATGTAGGGAGCCATATCCTCCATTTTATCTATCCCTCACACCGATATCTATGTATGGAGGATTAAAGACAAAGGCATTATTAAAGAAATAGAGTGATCTCAAGTCTCTACAAGCATAGACAAGGCAATCATAGGCGTTATAGGGAGTTATAAGGCATTTACAGGTTATACATAGGTACTAGATGACATTTTCAAGTTCCCATAGGTGGTATTTAGATCCTAGAGTGTATTACAATGTGCCTATAGGTCTTACAGGGATTTTGATTGGGTAAATAGGTCATATATGGCATTTTAATGTAAAAGAGGCTTCCCATGGGGTGTGTGCATGTTTTGGACAATCACAGAGTTTGGGCTACAAAATATTGCATGTCAACATTAGGATTAATAGATACAACCATTTTAGTGACTTCATGTCCTATACACATTGTCCTAAAAATCATAGGTAACAAGGGAAAAAGTAAGGCTCAAGAGGATCTACAGCAACAAATAAGAGACTCAATGGCTAAAAACACTTGTGAGGGGCATCAAGAAGATTCTCAACATCAAGGAGAGTATAGTATTTTAAATGCTACCATTTGCAATTAAGAAACATGACATGCAGTTAAACCCCATGAGTTTATCTTTAAATTAGATCAAATGGTTGATTAAATGGCTCTCTCAAGTACTCAAATAAATGATGCAATAAATCAAATAGCTCTTGCAAGTACTCATACAAAATAAGAGATAGACAAAATCTCAGCCCAAATCTATCAATTAGTAGCTCTCTAATAAGTAGATAGAGAAAGTAGAGACAAGTCACAAATTGTTACTAAAGTAAGGCAAACCTTTCAACCCTTTAGCACAAATTCTTAGCAAGGGATCATTGGAAGAAATGCATTTTAAATAGCAACTGTGAAGTAGAGGAGCCATCATAAATGAATGAAGATCCCATTGCAAGTATTCATGGTTGCAACTCTCAAGGATTAAGAGGTCAGTCACCTACAAGAAGATTCAAGTCAGCCTTTGTAAAAAATTTCTCTAATAATGTGGGTCTACAAGGAAGCTATTTAGAGCCATAAAACAATGAACAACAAGGTTTTAGTGCAAGAGAAATCCAAGACAAAGTCATTGTCACCAAGTACAATGAGCATTCATATTCTCCATTAGATTTATAAGAGCAGACATCAAAATTGGAATCCTACCTTGATATATATCTAGGATCTAATGATCTAAAGATCCACTTCATTACCCTCCATTTTGAAGGCTCATACTTGTTGGAAATATATAAAAATGGAAAATTATTTTATTAATAGGCTACATTTTTGTATTACCCATTGAGAAAGAGCAGCTAGCAAGGAGCCGATAAAAATTGGAGCAATTAAGTCTCTTGGTTAGGAAGTATACAAATTAGGTTTTGTACTTGATAATGTACATGGAGTCCATAAGTGATGATACTAAGCTCTCCAAATACATTTATAGTTTGAAATCAAGCTTGTCTATTGATGTGATGGTATAAAAGTCCTATATCCTCTTCCAAGTAGTTGAATTGGCTTAAGGATATGTAAGGAAATACAAAAAGAATGCCAATTTTAAGTAAGCTTTTGGATAGGAAAGGATTGATACAAAATAGAGTCAATATGGGGATGCTTATTGAAAAAGTAACATGCCAAATAATAGTCCAAAAATCCCAACTTATTCCACATATATTGGATCTAAACAATAAGTAAATTTCCAAGAAGCAAGCATTCCAAAAACAGAGAGCAAACAAGTTGAAAATAAAGTAGGAAGTACGTCAACTCCAAGAGGGAAATTCCAATGGATATTTCCAAGGAAATTTCCAAGAAACAAGCATTCCAAAAATAGAGAGCAAACAAGTTGAAAATAAAGTAGGAAGTACTTCAACTCCGAGAGGGCGATTCCAATGGATATTTTCAAGGAATGAAATGACAAAGGTCTATGTATTACATGTAAAGAAAGTACATAATTGATCATATAGTGAATGCATATATAAGAAAACCAAAGTAAATTGTATGCTTATTACTATCCATTTAAAATGGATCGTGCTAAAAATGAAGATACTGAGGATGACAATGGACAAGATCAATTTCATGACCATTCACATTGTTTTCTTTTGACTTGGGTGGTCAATTACCCTTTTATCTAAGTAGGGATGAGTCTACAATGCTAGCAAATGTTGCCACTTCAACTTGTCCTATCTCAATGGATGCTTGGATATGTTCAAGGAGCCCAAATACACTTAGGGTTCAAGGGAGAGTCCATGGTAATAATGTTTTTATTTTGGTGGTGGATAGCGGTAGCATGTATAGCTTCATCAACAAACAAGCCATGGTTCAATTGAAGTATCTTCAAGTTGATGTGTAGCAATCTATTAAGGTTCAAGCTACTAATGTGAAAGAAGAGATTTACATCCAAATGTACTCAAAATTTCATTTATGTTTGGCTAAAAATTATGTACTAATGGACTTTATAGCTTTGAAAATGGATCCCATTGATGTTGTTTTGGGTTGTGATCAAGCCAATTAGGAAAGATTACTATCGACCTCTCTCAATTGTATATGGAGTTTTTGAGTGATAGAGGTTCATAATCCTAGAGGGAGTTCAAAGCAAACTAGATTCTTAGCTTATTACAGCAAAGAAACTTTAGAAAGAGTTTAAAAAGAGGTGGCAATTCTTGGTGTTGCATTTCAATAAGGAGATTATGGATTAGTCAAAAATTTAGCATAGGATTTAGCACTCAAAACTCTATTGGAAGAGTAAAAATTTTCATTTTAAGTGTTTATAGCTTCCTTCTAAAAGTGCAATGGTGGATAACCCTATTGATTTGGAGCCCAACTCAAAGATTGTAAAAAAAAACCTCACAATATTTTGAAATGTGAAAGGGAATAAGTACCCAACAAACCAAAGACTTATTGAAAATGTGGTTCGTTTAAACTAGTTCATCACTATATGCCTCTTCAATATTATTGGTCAATAAGAAAGATGGTGCTTTTTGCATGTTCATAGATTACATGGATCTTAATAAGATTACCATCAAGAATAGATGCCCCGTCCCATGAGTTGATGATTTGTTGGATGAGCTTAAGGAGACTAGATATTTCACTAAAACAGACTTGAGATTGGGCTATCATCAAGGAGCTTTATCACTTTTTGTCATGCCATTTGGGATAACAAGTACTTCAACCACCTTTTAGAGTCTCATGAATAAGATGTTGTAGATCTTCCTTTTCAAAATTTTGTTGGTATTCCTTGATGACAGTCTCATCTACAGCAAGTCACTAGAGGATCATTTGATACATATAAGGAAGGTGTATGATGTTTTGAGGGAGTGTAGATTGTTTAAGAAGGCTAAATGTGCATTCATGCAAACTAAAGTGGATTATTTGGGTCATATTATGAGCAAAGAAAATCTTTTTAAAGGTTGACAAAGAAAGTGTTGTGTGTAAAGGAATGGCCAACACCTACTAATACCACTTCTCTTAGCGGTTTCTTTCTATCAAAGTTTCATAAGGCATTATGTGACTATAGGAACACCTTTGATAGAAAAGCTAAAGAAAAAAGCTTTCTTTGGGGATGATATGGTTGATCAAAGGTTTAATCAATTAAAGGAATTTCTTACTTCAAATCTTACCTTGGTTTGCCTTGCTTTTTCAAAAGAGTTTACTATTCAATGTGATGCAAGTGGATGGAGTACATGTGTTGTCTTACTTCAAGAGCATGGATTTTTTACCTTTGAAAGTCACAAGATGAACAAAAAGGAGATTGAAATGAATGTCTGTGACCAAGAAATATTGGCTATTCCTCAAATACTTGCTTTCACAATCTAATCTCACTCCTAAGAAACAAAGATAGATGACACCTTTGTAAAACTATGACTTTGATATCACTCATAATAGAAGCAAAGATGATATTGTGGTTATTTCTCTTTCAAGAATGTGGGCATGTAAGGTGTCTTCTATAACAGAGCTTCATAATGATTGGATTGAGGAACTACAGGAGGCTTATCTAAAAAAGTTAACCACACCTTTTCAAAATTGTAGCAAGGATTAATATGAGATGATTCTCTATTTTAGCTCAAGAATGGCTCAATATGGTCTCATGGAAATATTCTCACCCTCATACTTCTTACCTCAAGCAAATATAATGGAGGAAATGGATTCTTTGCATCTGCAGTAGCTGCTGATCATTTAGGATTTTTCAAAATAAAATGACAAAATTCATAGGAGCTTTCATTGGAAAGGCCTATCAAAGTATTCAAGTATTTTATGTGAAGATGTACTCCATATCAACAAAATAAATATCACTTTTAAGCTACACGGTCTACTTCATCCATTGACTATGCTTAAGGTAAATGGACACTTACTACAATGGACTTCATCAGCTTACCTACAACCAAGAAGGGGTGGAATAACATTTATTCAGTGGTGGATAGACTCATTAAAGAATCTCATTTTATTCCCACAAAAACTAAATTTATAATGTCTCAAGTATCCAACCAATTTATGGAGCGCGTGTTTAAGTTAGATGGGCTACCGCAAGTCATAATTCATGACAAGGATACCAAGTTGATGAGAAACTTTTGGCAAGTTGTTTTTAGCTCAATGGGCAAAATTTTAGCTCCATCTATGGCATATCATCCCCAAATGGATGGTCATATGGAGTGGGTTAATAAGTGGCTTGAGATCTATCTTGAGCATTATTGTTATGATGTGCAACATGTGTGGGATGCTTGGCTCCATTTGACTGATTTTGCTTATAATAACACCACACGTGTGAGTATTTAAGTTTTACCTTTTGAGGCTTTGTATGGATATATGGTGCCCCTTCCTACATGCATGTTTCGTGAGAAAATAAACCCTAAAGGAAAGGAAGAATTGGAAAAAATAGAGACCCTACTTCAACAATGCAAAATGAATCTTAAGAAAGCACAAGAGCAAATGAAACTCTATAATAATGAAAAGAGGAGACCTATGGAGTATCATAAAGGATATTTGGTGCTTCTAAGAGTTCCTAACTCATAGTATGCTACTCTTAAGGATGGCTCAAATAGAAAATGTACACATTGATACTATGGACCATACAAGATTATCAAGTGTATTGGTGATCTGGCATATAAATAGAAACTCCCTTCTTTTACCAAGATTCACAATGTTTTTCATGTGATTCTACCCAAAACTTTCATTGGATCATAGTGGATTATTTAGAAGAGGTAGAAATTATGGATGAATAAGGTATTATTCAATATATTCCTGAGGACATCATAGGCAAGGATAGAAGAAGCTTAGACCTTGATCAATATTGGAATTCTTGTTCAAATGGAGGGGTCTACCTTTGGAACAAGCTTCTTGGAGACCATAATCTATTTTGGAGGAGTTTCCTTACCTTAGAGGTACTATTTTGGCTAAAGACTAGTTAAATTTGGCCCTTGCTTTGCTACAAACAACCCACATATATAACACTCTATTCTAGAATAGTATTCATCCTAGACTAGTGACAAAAAAGTGAAATAGTATATGAAATGAGATTTTCTTTGACATATAGTACACTTGATTCAAAGCATCCTACAAAAATTGCTTACAAATTTTGTATAGTAGGGTCTGAGAGAGGTAGACATCATGCTATCTACTGTTTGCAAAAGTCTACTCATGAAGAGTTGGTACTAAATTTCTAGCTTTATGATTCTCAACTCACATGTATATGATATACTTGGTCTTAGACGTCTCTAAGTCCAATCTGATTTTTTTAAGATTTCTCAAAGTTCTTATACTTTTGTAATGATGAAATAGAGTAGTGCTCTGTCACCCCCACTATAATAGCCATTTGAAATAAGTCACTTATTTTGTTTTTGAGGGGAAAAAAACTTTGGGTACGGATGGATTACAAATAAGTGAAAAGCCATTAGATTTTTAGAAAAAATAAGGGAAACATACTTGCTACATCTTTTTGGTATAAAAGATGCAAAGAGAATCATTGTTTTTATCATTCAGTGATGATAATTGAAGTCTCTTTCATCTCTTCAATCTTCTTGCACAACTTTCATGGCTTGCTTCACCATTCTCTATATTTTTCTATCTTTCTCTCTCTTCTAGTAGTCTTTCTCTCTCCTCTTCCTCTCAATTTTATTGTATTCTCTCTCTTATCTATTCTCTCTCTCCTGAAAGTCACTCTCACACTAGCCATATTCTTTGCATTATAGTTAGCCTTTCCTTTTATATTCATTTTAATGATATCATTAGTACTTTATGACTTCTCAATTCGTTAATTTAGTGGAAGAATACCAAACACATTTGATCCTTAGGGCTAATGATCTTGTTGCAAAAAAATAGTATTAATGGTTTCAAGAACGCCATATGGCATATCTAGCACAATTTACAAAATGTATACCCTTTTGTTTTGAGGTCATTGCCATGATGTAGCTAACTACAAACATTTCGTAGTACATGCCACGTTAAGCTAAGAAACATGAATTGCATGTACTTGATGATCTCATGAATATAGTCACATCTACAAAAATGCATGGTCATACTCTTTAATGAGAGGCTAGGGACTATTACCCCACATATGCCTATCCCTTTTATATATTTGGAAATTGATATCATTGCCTCTACATTGGTTGCCATTTATTGGTTGTCATTTATAAAGCAAGTTGAGCCAATATTTTGTCACAATGATTCTCAGTGATGAATACTAAAAATACATATACATTGAAGTAAGGTTGCCAGTTTGAAATCCTCCACACATCCACTAATGCCATGAATACAAACAAGGTAGAGTTTGTCGGTAGGTAAAGGGGATAACAACTAGCAGGTGCTTTTGATGCATACAACATAATTCTAAATCATTGGCTCTAACTAATGCTATCCTTGTTTGATTTTTAGATAACATACATCTCCCTTCCTCATCAAGAAATTCTAAAAGTTTGACTAAGAAGTTCATGATTATATGATAGAATGATGCATGACACATGCATATGAGGTTGGATGTGCACATTTCATCAATATGATTGATGGCTATAGAAATAATTGCACTCATTGTTGGTGGGTTGATCTTTGTAGGAGGATGATGATATACTAATGGTAAACCTATGGCCATGTGGTAATAAATCTCACAAGACAAAACTCCATTTACCTCTTCAAGTAGATGTACTCAATGAAGGCTTATGTTAATGAAGAGGTAGCAGATCTTGTTGTAGAGTCGAATTCGGATGTGCTTGAGGATGTTGATGGAGGAGATGCTAGATACATTGTGTGATGATGTCCACAAAGATGGTAGGATCAAGGCATAGAAAAGGGCATGGTGAAAGTCCATGGAGAAGCCACTCAATAATGATATGTGTCCAAATTTGGGGCTTTCTCATCAAGCTTCTTTAATGTCAATTCAATTTTCAGCTACATTTTGCATGATTAGATGTTGTTGTTGTAGCCTTGTTTGAATTGGTGGGAAAATTCTTATGTGAGGAAGATTTTGTACATAAGTCATGTGTTGAGGCCACGCTAGCTTTCTTGGTTTGGACCAATAATTTATTCATACATGTCTAATGATTATGTGGTGTTCAAACAAAACTTGTAGTCAGATATAATGTCCCAAATGTGAGGCCTACACTTCTAAACAGACACACTTGGGGAATTTCCTAATAATTGTAAGCATCCTTAAGGGGTTCACTCATAAATATGTGAGTATATATTGTGGACTCACAAGAAGGAACTTTTTAAAAACTACTTTTATACATATTCTACACACAAAAGGTAACATCTAAAGGGGTTATTCACTGAATTGAATAGGAAAAGGCTATGTTTTATCTAGAGAAATTCTTAGAATGGGTATTTTATATAGGTTGAATGCAAGTGATATAGAGAGTTTGCATATAATGAATTCCCGAAGCAAGCATCATATGTATGTTTAGATACAAATTCATTGCTTTGCTCATGTCATGTCACAAATCATTGATCAAGCTAGGTAATGATAGTTTTTTGCATATTCCTATTCATGCAACCACATAGAAGAATGTAGATCAAGGGCATGGTATGTATTAAACCCCACTACTTGCTTTGGATTTGTAACCAATTGTGTGTATCAATTTGAGTTGTGGTTGATAAAATGGTCTACATATTTGATTTCACTTGTCAATACAACATTACATCATCGTTGAGAATTAAAAATGGTAAGTTGATGAATAATATATTGATTTTAGGCAACAAAAAACCAAATGGCATGCATAACTTGGCACCATGGTTAGTGGACATGCTTCAAATTCCTTGGCAAGGAGATAAGGTGGAGAAGCTTCAAATGCTTTGGCAAGGAGCTAAGGTGGAAAAGCTTCAAATGCTTTGGCAAGGAGCTAAGGTGGAAAAGATTCAAATGCTTTGCAAAGCAAGGAGCTAAGGTGGTGGATGCATTTAAGAAAGGAACTTAAGGGGACACTATAAACACACCTTTAAACAACACATGATTATGTAAGTTTGGGAGAGTGTTTGTGACAATCCATTATTGGTATATGTGGCACATGTCCCACATGCAAAACCCAAGCTTTAAACATGCTACTACTCAGCACATCATAAAGAAATAATATACAAAGTTATGAGAAATACCTACATGATTGGAATCCATAACATCCTATGAACATGACAATAATTCTTTCACTATGGCATGTAAGGAATTTACATAGTGTATGGAAAATTTATGAGGGAGTGTCCAAATGGCATGGAGAGACTTGCATTATTTGATGATTTATTACATTACGACAATCCTCTTATAAATCTTTTGTCAGACCTACAAAACATTGGCTCACATTAATGGGACCAATGAAAAAGAGGGCTTGGGATGATCTCCATCATGGGGAGAATGTCCCACTTGTGGGTTAATGTCACACTTATACTAGAACTAGTTGCATGGGTAATGTCTAAGGAAGACGAGATTCATGTGAAAGATTCAATATCGTCTCTATCTCCACTTATGGTACAATGCACTACTTGACTAGCAATTTTAGAAATAATGAAAATTTGTTAGGGTTGTAGTCATATGATTGGCATGAATTCTTGCACACAATTGGCGTACATTTTTAGAGCTATTTCATATTTACAATCAAGCACAATGCTATGTATAATCTTTGGTTTACATAGTGGCATCAATGCTTCTCAATTGAGGAAAAATATCATGCATTTATATGCTAATTGCTCCTACAAGGTAAAAAAATTATCCCCCTATGTTTGAAGAACCTTTTGTATCAAAGTAGCAAGCTTCTTATATCTCATCTAATTACAAACTTGGGTGGATATCAAGAAAGGATATTTCCATGAAGACCTCTCTTTTGTAGGCTATAGAGATAGCATACAACCTTCAAAAAATGTTCCCCCCATGAGTGTCATGAACATGCACCAAACACATCTACTTCTGTATGTGATGGATGAGATAGATCTTATGCACTCTATCAATCCACAATTGATAATACTCTTAAAGCAAATCATGAAGACCCTAAAGAGATTTGTGAGACAAATAGCCCATTTTGAGGGAAGAATGGAAGATGGTTTGTCCAAGAAGCATGCACTGTCCACATAACAGAGTTTATAGTTTGTGTGGATTTGAACATGCCTATACTGTGGAGCAACAAGGATGATGATAGATTAGTGGGTAAGGTGTTGCGAGGCAAGGGTGCTCACAAATACATGGAAGAGGTGATCTGATAAAAGGTTGACAACTTCAGTCTCTTCAATTGTGATGCATTGTAGAAATGGGATATTGCTATGAAGAAAAGGTAGAATTTACCTATATCAAATCTCTTTAGAGATATAAAAATAGAGGAAATAAGGAGGTAGAATGTAGTTGTACCAAATCTCTTTACAGACTTAAAAGTAGAGTTCAAATGTTTCCTCTATCACTCATGACTTAACCAGGAACCATGTCAAGTGGCTTCATGAGGCACTTCATAAGCCAAAAGATAGTATTGAGTCTTTGATCGAGAGAAGCAAGACTTGATTCATGGATATCATTGGCATCTAAGTACCATAGTTTATGATCTTTTAGTACTCTTTTCAAAAAGAACTTGATTACAACTAATGTACTTGGTGTTTCATGTTGTAGTGCTACAAGTAGACAACTCTATAGTGTCTTGGCCATCACTTTTTTGGTCAACATGTGCCATGGGGTGCACCTTATAGAATATGTAAGATACCATGTGAGTTCAAAAAGATGGGTATTTTATTTAGTAAAATTTACATGATTATATTTACAAAATGGAATTTTTAATTATAATTTAAGAAATTTATAAGATCAGTAAATTAAAAGGGATCATTTTATGGCTTTCTAGCATGTAAAGAAAGGTTATTTATTAAAACCCTTTGAATGAATGTTATATAGATGATTTCTTATATGTGCACCCCCATTGAGATATCAATCCCATGTCTGATTGTGACTTTGTGTATATATTTTAGAGGAGAGCATGGCATTTTTTTAAATATGCAAAGTCCATGGACATGCACGACTATTATATTGAGATTCAAAATGCAAACAAAACTCATTGCATATGCTCTAAAGTGGTAGATGTCATGTAAATTCAAAGAGATGTGTTGAGGGACAAATCTAACACTTGGAAATTTTTACATTTATGGATCATGTGGAGATTTAGTGCAATTGATTCTTGAGGGGACTTACTATGAAGAAATCCTTTACATCACACATCTAAGAGGTACCTTAAAAACCCCTAACATTTACATACAATGTTAATTTAAATTAGCCATTTTTCTTAACAAAATCATGGGTTTATGTAATATTGTATTGATCCAATTCAAAACTTCACTAGAAGGGATTAGCCTCATAGATAACCTCATAAATGTATTTGTGGATTTTTTAAATTTAAAAAACTTACAGGGGCATGTAACCTTCAGGTTAACACAAGTCTTGTAAATTGCTACAAAAGTGGTTGCACGCCACTTGACTTGCTTAAGTTCTATTTGGCTATATGACTATATGTGCATATGATACCCAAATTAGATGTAGGAGCTTGCCAAAATTGTTATAAATAAAAGGTTTAGTGCAAGAATTCAAGTGAAAATTCATTATCTATAAAATTTGGATTTTCAAAAGTGCATTAAAAGTGGTCAAAATAGTCCTCATCAATGCTACTTTCAGCTATTAAAAAATAAAAGCTTTTATATAATTAGAATTTTCTTAAGATGAATGTGTGACATGCGTATTTTTGAGATGGTTTGGATTAGAAGTATTTTAAAAAAAATATTCTCTATGAGCATGGCCTCAAATATGGACATATCAATATATATTTCCTAGGCATTTTGACTGCTTTTAATTTTTTCAAGTACTACTTATGTTGGCCACATTTCCTTGAAACCATTTCTTCTTAATATTTATTCTTGAGGAGAAAGTTTGCTACAAAACTAGTGTTAAGTGTGCATCAAAAGACATATATTTAAACCTACATGTATTTTGTGAAGGACAAACACAATTGCAAGCATGCATGTAACCACAATCTGATGGTAATTTTCATGGAAATTTAAATGCTTATTTAAATGTAATAACCCTACAACTTTTATACCCCTATAAATGCACTATTGAGCACACTAAAATTTGACTTAAAAAACTAGAGAGTTGCTGGTTCTAGAACTATAGCTCCATTTGGAATTGGATTTCTACAACAAGGATCTTGCTAGTTTTTATCCTTTAGTAATTGTTATCATCTACATCAAACCAAATGATATAAAAGAAAGTTTAGTTATACATTCATAAATGAAAATGCTATTTGAAGCCATATTAGACTTCACATATTGAAAGGTTTACAAATTGTTTCAATCCATATTATAGCTTATTAAAAATTTTGAACAAAGTATATAAAAATAGTGCTATAAGATAAATAACATCACTTACTGAAATGTTTACAAAGTGTTTAAAGTTATATAATATTTCCTTACTAAAAGGTTCATATATAGTATGTGAAAATATTCCTATAAGATGCAGGGCAAACTATACAAATGGTGAGAGATATGTTAAAGTCTTTTCTCATAGTCACCATTTGTAGGATGATGATGATCCACAAGGGATTTGACTTCTCTTAAACCAATTTATATTTGATTTGTGTATGTAATGGACAAATCACATGTAATGGCTTTAGGTAATTGCATCTCCAACATATCTAGATAAAAAATACCAATATCTATGGAATCTTGGAGTACTTGATCCAACAAAGTTGTAACATGTTGTATAGAGCTTAAAACATCTTCATATGCTGCCCTAGTCTCTTCCTTCCTCCTCTTTCTTTCTCGTGAAAATGAAAGGATGCATATTATATTGTGATCATTAAATAATGTTCTTCCTTCATTAGAGGCACATCCATGGATGGTGGAGAATGGAGCCTAACACAAAGGATCTTTGGATTGCATGTCATATCAACATATATGAAATGATATCAAAACATGGCTTATATATAACTAACAATTTTATACACATTAGACAATGATGCAAAATCAACCATACTCTAGGACAAAAACAACAAGATTGTTATATGCTTCTATAGCACACAACTTGTACAATTTTTGAAACTGCATAAAGTAAGTTTAAATAGCCATAAAAAGAAACCCTTTAAAAACATTAAACAAATAAAAACCTAAACAAGAATAGAAAGCCCAAGTCCAATCACAAACTCCAAGTGAATAAAATTGAATTATGTAAATCATGCATTTTTAAAGATAGGGAATGACATATACCTTGGACATTTCAAGAATATTCTTATTCTCTTCATCATACAAAGCAAGGTTCGAACATTGGTTATGTTTTGTTATCTTTCATTTTCAACTTTATGTAGAGAAATTAAGTAACAAAGTTTTCCTAATTTGTTTCTCTCTCCCTATACAAGAGGATGGAGGAGGGAAAACCTTCATTAAATACTATAAATCATATGGTTTATCAAGGCACCTATGGAGGAATTGAACTACATCTTTGATGGGAAGGTAGTCAATTGAATTATTTAGCACTTCACACTTAATAGTAAAGAGTTAGAATGGTTGGAAATGGCTTTACAAGCCCCTCAAACAAACATTTTATACATGTTTAGACATGATGTAAGAGGTCCTTTCCTTTGTTTAAATTAAGAACTTGGAAAAGAAAACTCATATATGTTTGGACATCATATAAAAAAGTGTTACCTAATCATTAAACACTCGTTTATAGAGGCATTCCAAATCACGTTGAGATAGTCGTTGAAACAAGCATTTACACAATCATTTATGTAGAAAATTAAGAGCCCTAAACATCAAATAATACCATGGATCTAAATAACAAGAACAAGAAACAAAATCTACATAACTAATTTTTTTTTTTGTAAATCATAGATTCCTAAGATATTGGGAGGGAAGTAAACCTTGGATCTTTTGGAAACAAGGTTCTCTCCACATTAGGAAGGATCTTGCACCTTGGATACAAGCTCCAACACCTCCCAACACCTTGGATGATCTCTCTCTCTCTCTCTCTCTCTCTCTCTCTCTCTCTCTCTCTCTATGCCCCAAAGTTGCTTTATTTTTTCCACTTTTTAGAATGCCTAAATTTAACATAATGGTAATTTAAATTAACATGAATGTAACAACACATTAACAAGTGCGTGTATAATATTAGATTTTTTCATGTTTGTCTACATCTTAAAAGAGTGATTTTCTTAGCATTATGAATTTAAATACAAGTTAAATCACGTATTTAAACAAGCTTGCTTATGCATATTAGGAGCTTATATCTATGCTTCCATTTTGTTGTAGTGCTTGGAGTAAAGAAAAGTGTGAAGAATTAGTGGAGATCTACAAAGCATGAAAAAAGACAAGCAAAGACTAAATGATACAAAAAATAGTAGCTATAAAATAGAAGCTACCAAAATTAGTAATCAAAGTTTCAAATCCTAGAAACAATAAGAAGGCAACTAAGGAAGTCAATAAATTAGTGGAACCATTTTTACATATATTTAAGGATCCACATCACTATCATCAATACTTATATTCCTTTGTTAGAGTCCCATGACTATCCCTCATGTCTTCTAGTCAAATACATGTAGCTCACAAAGAATAGATAGCATAAAATCTAAGTGCGACAAGCACTCACATACAAATTCTAACATCATGCCAAATCCAAAATGTTATATACTAAATTATCTTGCAATCCAATTATAAAAACTTTGTACATGTAATTTAAAATTGTGTGGCTAATCCCTAGTGGCCTTAGTTAAAGACTAGGAATTATAAGTGCATATGGGAGGACTAGAGGGTTTAGTGTACCCATCTAAAATGAAATACATTACAACATATGTATGTTATCCTAATGCTAGATTGAGTGTGACTTTTCGAAAACAATTGGGTGCTCCATATATACATTGCTAAAAATATTAGTATTTGCATTAGAATTATTGTCATTACCACCATTTGTGTTTATTGGTGACTATGTTGATGCAAATATCCTTGTTATTTTTTAAAAGAATATCAACAATAGTTATTTTAGCATTAGTTAAACTTACTAAACCAAAACTTACCTTGCTCTATTCATTTTGTTATGTCACGAGGCTCAGAGATAATATTACTTCTTCCATTTCTTCCATTTCTACTTCATTCTTGCTTTATGCATTCTTCTATGTGGATAATGATGCAATGTAATTAGGTCTAAGTTATGTTTCTTTCTAAGTTTCAATGTGTCTGTGTGTGTGTGTGTGGAAACACAAAGGAGCACACTCTACATGCATGAGATACCGAAGTGCATTAAGTGTTGACACATGCAAATGGAGGCCCATAACATTCTTCCTAAATCTTTTCAATGGCATCTAGATGTCAGCAGAAGTAACCTCATGATTCCATTTATGCTATCTACATATGCAATACAAAGGATGAGCATGGTGAATGGAAAGGAGAATGGTTTGAGAAGTACTCATGGGTTTACATATAGTCTTTAGAAAATTTTCCTCATTGCGTTTAGTTATCATGGTGTACTATAGAATCATTGGAATGGTAGACTACTTGGGTTTTGGAAGGCTTGAGAAATAGATCTTCTTGCATGAGTTCAACATGTATATGGTGCAAAATTAAACTTGAATCTACGTCTTGGGCTACTTGACATGACTTTCCCTCAAATTGTGATTCACCACTTTTATGTTCTTGGTTTTATGTTTGCTATTGAGGTTTTAATCTCTCTTACCAATTTTTTTTTCCTTCAAATCTTGTCAAGGATCAACCTTAAGGAAAATTGACAAGGATATACAAAGTCATACATGTGGATGTGGTTGAGACAATGATGATAAAAATTCATCACAATATCCTCTAGATCACAATATTTTCTTCTATACATACATGCATATAGTGCTTACATTGATTAATTGATATGGTTATCTTAAATTACTTCCCTGTCCATCTCTCACTTCTATGGAATGGCCCATTCAAGATGAGTGGTCGCTTTAGACATTGAAGTTGAAGATTGTACATGATATTCATAATCTACCAAAAATGTAGCAAAACTTTAAAATCTATGGGTCTTTCATTATTTACCATGTTATGTTTTTGCTTATATCTTAAAAACCACCAACACACATCATTGTCCCTCTATGGACATTTGTAGATATAAGTGCTCTATTTGATCAATTTATTCTTCAAGTAGGCATATGCAGGAATAGGGGAAACTTAAAGTTTACAACTGTTTAGAATGAATATTTTCATGAGCGACCTATTGGTACATTCCAAATCACTCCTCCAAAATTGTGACACCTCTTCATATTTACTTTAGCACATACAAGAAAAAAGGGTACTTGCACATATCACAAACAAATTTTTATTCAATTCAAGATGCTATAGGAATTAAGTATATCTATTTCTAGAGGCTTTCTTTAGTCTTTTACTTTTCCACATGATATTCATGTGAGTAAGACTTCCAAAGCACTCCTCTACGAGTGAGATACCTCCTTTTATATATAGTTACTTGATTACCATATGCTATAATCAAGTGCAAGTATACCTAATGACAAGCATAAAACCACCTTTGTCACTAAATAAGGGGCATTTGTGTACATTGGCATGCCCTTCAGCTCGACAAATATGCACATGACCTTGCAATGCCTATTATTGTAATGAAAGAGACCTAACTATCCTAAGTAAGGGAGAGAAGAGAGAGAAGGACTGCAGGAGAAGAGGAATAGGAGAGAGAAAGACAGGGACAAGAGAGAGAAAGAGAGGAAAGGGAAGAAGAAGAAGAAGAAGAAGAAGAAGAAGAAGAAGAAGAAGAAGAAGAAGAAGAAGAAGAAGAAGAAGAAGCCATGAAAGCTTGTGAAGGTGAAAAGAGAGATTCTTGATAATTCTGTGGTGCCTCAAAATACCCTCTTACACCTTATATATCGTCAGTGTGACTGGTATGTTCCCTTGCCAAGTTCTCGTGATCCCTACTCATTACAAACCATCTCGTCTCATAAAGTTTTTGTCCTAAAAATTAAGGGATGTTGTCCTGTCCTGTAAGGGTGTGTTGTAGGAAATCAACCATAACTTTGTGTAAGGAACTGCGAATGGGACAAATGAGGTGTCATTACGGAGCCCATGAGATGTACTTTCAGCCCATGTGGGTGAGGGGGGGCTGCAAATAAGCTAGGACCAAAACTCTTGCAAAATAGAGGGCTGTCTAGGAGTTACTAGTGTGCTGTCCAAGATAGTATAACTGGAGAAAAACAGCCATAAATTCCTCTAGGAAACTTCGATCGGGGCAAGTGAGGTGTTGGCGCGGAGCCCTGGAGGTGTACTTTCAGCCCATGTATGGGAAATGGGACTGAAAATGGATTAGGACTAAAATTGGTGCAAAATAGTTGGCTATCCAGATGCAGACTATAGCCCAAAACAGGTGTCATGGTTAAGTTCCAGCCAATACGCCCTCCTTGAGGTGTGGAAATTCATCCAAGATAGATGTTGGGCACCAAGAAGCTTCCTCTATTGGTAGGCCTTGCCATTTGATCAGGTATTCATGGATGGAACGGGTGTGGAGTTGCTTTTCACGCTGCCCAATGATCGCTTCAGGAATATACTTGATAAGGTCCTCCTCATCTATGGGAGGTAGCTCCTCTACATGATCTTTGGGAGTGCCAATGAAAGGTTTCAATTGGCTCACATGGAAGACATTATGGATCTTAGTAGTGGGAGGGAGTTGGAGACAGTAAGCCAATTTCCCGACCTTCTTAATGATTGTGTAGGGCCCATAGTAACGGTGTGCCAACTTGTTGCAAGAACCGTCCTTTAGTGTAGCATAACGGGACTTGGGGACCTTGAGGAGTACCAATTCACCCTCTTGAAAGTCAAGGGGTCTTCTTTTGCATCAGCATGGAGCTTCATGTGCTCTTGAGCCCTTTTGAGGTTTGCCTTGCATTGTTGAAGTAAAGCTTGCATGCGGTCCAACTCTTCTTTTCCAAGGGAGTTGAGCTTTTCATTGAAGATCATGGTGGGAAGGGGCACTCGATAACCATACAATGCTTTGAAGGGGGAGACTCCAATGCTCAAATGAGTGGAGTTGTTGTAAGAAAATTCAGCCAAGTGCAACCATACATCCCAAGAATTCTGCACATCATGACAAAAATGTCACAAATAAGTTTCAAGCCACTTGTTGACTCGCTCAGTTTGCCCATCTGTTTGGGGATGATAGGCTGTAGATGGAGCCAATTTGGTCCCCATGGAGCTGAAAATTGTCTACCAAAACTGACTCATAAATTTGGTGTCTTGATCATGTACTATGATGTGGGGTAAGCCATGCAACTTAAATACGTACTCCATAAACTAAGTGGCAACCTGAGATGCTGTAAACTGAGATTTTGTAGGGATGAAATGGGCTACTTTAGTGAGTCGGTCAACTACCACATAGATGCTATCCCAACCCTTCTTGGTTGTAGGTAAACCAATGATGAAATCCATGGTAATATGGGTCCATTTTCCTTCGGGGATAGATAAGGGCTGCAACAATCCACCCGGCTTAAGAGTGCTATCTTTATTTTGTTGACAAGGCACACATCTAGACACGAAGTCTTTAACATCTCGCCATAGGCATTTCCAATGGAAGCTTTTAGAGATGCGGTCATATGTTTTGAAAACCCCTAAGTGGCCAGCAATCGGTGAGGAATGCATCTCTTCAAGGATCCTTTGGGTAAAAGGAGAGGCATGGGTAATCACAATACGGCCATGGATCCAAATGAGGCCGTTGTGGAGCTGATATTGAGAGTTGTCATCCATAACACCTTGCTGTAATTTCTGAAAAAGAGGGTAGAATTTAGCATCAAGCAAGTAGGCCTCTTGGAGCTCTTCAATCCAATCATGATGGAGTTCAGTGATAGATGAAACCTTGCATGCCCACATGCGAGAGAGTGCATCAGCCACTACATTGTCCTTGCAACGGGTGTGGGTAATCTCAAAGTCATAGTTTTGTAGGGTAGCTACCCATCTACATTGTTTGGGAGTGAGGTTGAGCTGAGTTAAGAAGTATTTGAGCACATAGTGGTTTCTTTTCACCTTAAATTTTTTGCCATACAAGTAGTGGTGCTACTTTTTAATAGCATGAATGGTTGCCATAATCTCTTGATCATAGACATGCAACACTCTCTCTATATCATCCAATTTTCGGCTCTCAAATGATATTACCCCATGTCCTTGTAGCAAGACTGTACTAATACCCCGTCCACTAGCATCACACTAGATGATAAAATCCTTTGAAAAGTTGGGGCATATGAGGATGGGGGCTGAAGTGAGCAAGTCTTTCAGCTCTGAAAACTGCGATCATGCACACATTATCATTGGTGCAATTGTCATTTATGCAAGCTTATCATGTGTTCTAAGATGGTTCATAAAAGGAGCTATTGCAAGCCAAAGTCAGGGCTTCGAGGGGCTTCCTCTCTTGCCCCATGCACCATGTGTACATCTTCATGAGGAGATCTTTGTACCTAGAAACAACTAGCACTAGTGCTTCCTAGAGAGTGAGCTTTGCGTATAATAGCTAGGTATACACAACCTTGACCATTTGTATCTTATATACATGAATAGTAGCAAAATGTAGCTTGCAAATATATATTGAATTGCTTTTAGTTGCATTGAATTACATTCAAAATCTACTATTAGCTTTTTTGTATTATGTATAGTTGGCAAACAAATAGTCTATGTTTGACAAGATCGATATCATGGACAGTTCTATTGAGTATATGTGTTAATATTATTTCCTACACAAATCAATATACATGTCTATATAGGCATTTGTGTAATTTAATACTTATATTGATGATTATGGAAACATTTTTCCATCATGTATACCAAGGAATTGATTTCAAAGATTTTACAAATGGATATTTCAATGGAAGGGCTTGATATTTGATAACAATTTCATGTGTATTTTTAACAAAGATTTTGCTAGTATACCCCTCATATATTGAAGTCCTACTATGTATATAACAATGATGTAAGAATGAACAAACAAATCATTATTGTATATGCCCTTTCTTTAAGGGAATAATTAAGGAAGCTAATTGTATAGGCTTCACAATAGTAGGATAAAGTGCTTAGATCACAAAATATGATTTGAGTGTGTGAGTGAAAAGTGGGTGGAAGATCCTCTAAGGGGAGGGCCCTATCACTAGGTGGAGCTAATTAGTCTGGTAGCTTCCCAAACATAAGTAGTACCTTGAATTAAGAATAGGATGATAGGACTCAAATCAACTCATTTTAGGGGCAAGAAGTGGTAGAGTATTGGTCCTTGAAGTAGGAAGAGTATTGGTCCCACTTGAAATTAACTAAGTATAAGTTGATCCATGTTTCAAGTTAACACCTAAGCCCAAGGGTGGGTTGCTATCATTGTAGAGAATAGGCAAGTAGTATAATGGTTGTAGAGACTACATAGGATAAGGAAATATTGATGGGAAAATATGATGGCCATTAGGTTTACGATTAAATGGGTTTCATTGATAATGGAAATGATCATGGGCCAATATTGGGGAGAACAAAGAGTGTATGCCCTTACTTTAAAGGACTAATTAAGGAAGCTAATTGTATAGGCTTCACAACATGGTAGGATAAAGTACTTATATCACAAAACATGATTTGAGTGTATGAGTAAAAAGTGGGTGAAAGATCCTCTAAGGGGGAGTGTCCTATCACTGGGTGGAGCTAATTAGTCAAGTAGATTCCCAAACATAAGCAATACATACAATTAAGAATAGGATGACATGACTCTCATTTTAGGGGCAAGAAGTGGTAGAGTATTGGTCCTTGAAGTGGCAAGAGTATTGGTTCCACTTCACTAGAAGATATAGGCCTTATACCGATGTTAAAAGTGACGAAAATATAAATAACAAAATTTGCCCCCATCATTGCAAAAAGCGTCGTTATTGGTGATGCCATAGAACAGTCGGTATCAACGTCGTTATCAGCATCGCTCTTTGTGTCCGTATCAGTTTGCAACCTTGATACCAACGCAAATAACGACGCTCTGCGATGCTAATAACGATGCCAATAATGATGCATGCAGGTAAATTTGCGACACTAACAAGGGAAAAAAAAATTGTGGCAGGGCAGCACATATAGCACTATGTGCTTTATTTGGGCCATACAAAATAGTTTCTGCACTGTGTACAATGCTCGTGTAAACAAAAACAAAGTGTATTTAAATCATAACACTGATACATGAAATAAATACATGATCGCATAATGAAAGCGATTGGTAAAATTATGACAAGATATCACTACTATATAGAAAATGTCTACACATATCAGGTGATTAAAAAAGAAGGGTGTGTGAGCTCCAGGGATCCAAGGGCGAGCTATATATCCTCACCATCCAAAAGCTCATCCTGCCGCAAAGGAGCATCGAACGGACTCTGCAAAAAAAGAAACAACTACACATTAATCCACCATACAATAATGCATTCTAATTAAACATGGTAACTATGGACAAGAAAGATGAGTGACTTACAAGGCCGCTGTGTCTATACAATCAATCGATCAATGCAGTGAGACCGTGCCTCTCTGCATATCGAGTCTCAAGGCCAATCAGATCGTGATTTGTAATGAAGTGCTGCAAAGAAAACAAAATACTAACTGTTAGAAACATGATTGTCAGTACAAAGGATATTGCAAAAAAATAAGCAAGCAAAATAAAAGAAAACTTACAAAGTCCTCCAGATATGTCCTGTGGCCGCCACTCCAAAGATGATGGACCACTTTGGCCTCTAGTCATGCCCTCGCCGCCTCGCGCTGCTAACTCCAATGTCTTGGAGAATCTGTAGCCTCCTCCCTTAGTCGGCGCCAGTCGTCCGCGTCTAGCCACTCTTGCTTTGCAGCCCCACTCTTAAGTGCCTTGCGTGCGTCCGATCGTTTGTGTGACATATATGCACGCAGACAGTCCATCATCTAGCTCGTAGAAAATCTATCTGTTGTGGTTGGAATCAGAAACTCCTCATGCAAGGATGCTACTATGTAGTCCTTGCTCCCCTCCGGTATGTTTTTCCAATGATCTAAGGCATTGTGTTGAAAAACTTGTTGTCACAACTCTCTCATGCGAGCCATCACCCTCCTCTCCTCATCATTCATGATGATGGTTCCTGACCTATCATCGACAAGATAGGCATATCCCTCTGGGGTATGCCTAAGATGGGTCCTCTCCCACCTGCGTCTACACTCCTGGGCATATCTAGGAGACCCCTGTACATCCGGTGTACTGACCGGGGTAGTATCTATCGGTATAGCACCCATAGGGGTACCACTTGCAGACGGCTGAGCAAAAGTGGGAGTAACTGGAGTAGATGTCCCCACAGGTGTGACAAATCCTAGAGGTGACGCAACTCCAGCAGAACGATGAGACGGAGACACCGCCGCGTCCGTGCTTCCACATCAACCACCTGAGCCACGCTCCCTGGAACCGCTACGAGAGCAAGGAGTCACACCTATATCCCATGCCGACTGCGGACTCACTGCCTCCATATCTCTACAGCATCCTCTTGACCCTAAAGCACTCCCTCCCTCTGGCCCAAGTTTGGAGTGTCGACCTTGTCTGCTCGAAGTTGAAGCATCTGATCGCACCGAAGTAGATCTAATAGAGCAACCTGACGATGTCCAAGACAGCTCTTGGTCCGCCATGTCTCTGAATCTCGCCATCTGATTTGGAGACATGAGCGTGAAGATATCCTACAACTCCTCATCGCTCATCCCTTGACTCATCCTGAAAAGGTCACCTGCACAGACAAAAAATGATGTTAGCATAATCAATTTAAATCATACAAAGCAGGGTAATATAAATCCTAAAAAAATGATCTCACTTAAAATGCATATCTTATATACCCTTATAAGCGATTAGTCAACGAATTGAGTAAGTGGATGCTCCAAGTATGAAGTATCCTATGGTCCCATGTCAATCTCCTGACACAACTATACATACACTGGAAGATCGATAGACATATCACCACAAAATAATGAGTCCAACTCGTTCTCAAAGAATTCTTGGACTCTTGTATTTCCATCATTGTTAGCCGATGTTGGTTCCTCTACATGCTCCAAGCTTTCGGTGGCCTCCACCCCTTGCAATATCGACCCCTTTATTTGCATATTGTCCTCATCTATGCTTGGAACATCGCTTTGATCATATACTCTTGCACTTCGAGGAGCTAAAGGTATAACATACCACCATCGAGGTTGTCAGGGTTTGGATAGAAGATTACATGTTCACAAACACGTACAAGAGAGATTAAACTATTGTGACATATACCATGTCGTAATACAATTAACAAACAAATGAGTTCATGCACCTGTTCACAATGGGTCAGCAACACAAAGGTATCACGCAAATCCGTCCAATTTTTTTTTGGAATCTATTTCGAGAAATCCAAATGGACCTCGTCGAATTGTTGCTCCAGCTCCTTCAAGTACCACTTTGAACCACTGCACATCGAATAGTATCATGGAGAAGCTACGGTAATCCACTGTAACAATACTTTGCAAGTTCCCAAGATACTCCATCTCATCTATAACCATGTTTGGATCCGTTACTCGTCGTCGGCTCTCCTGCTCGAACCTTGCCATGATACCATAGTCCATTGTGGAGCACATTTTGTCAATACGCTCCACGCGAAAATGTCGTCGTGCGAGCACGCTGTACTATATATTTTGTAATGTACATTGAAACACTCAAATTAGTTGTCACATATAAAATATAGATACGACAAATCCTAAACATGTCATCACCTTTGAACTACATCCCCTCGAGAATTCCCACTCCTCAATTGAGACCTCCGCTCCTTCGCGAGATGCTGCGGTCAAAGCTCCATGCAACCATCGCGTTGATATGAGCCGCGGCATCTCCTCCATGCCTTCGGGATATCGAATCAGTCAATGGCGCATACTATATCGAAATTCAGATCGCGCTTCCTCTCGATCTTGCCTAGCGATCTGGTTATACTTGGCGAGCCATGTCTCTATAGAGGCATGGTGCAACGTACAAAAGCGATTCACCTTCTCCTCCATTGCAGCATCCATTCTTTTTTCTACCCCATTTCCAACCACCACATCTCTGGTCAGTCTATCATCGTCCTTCAGCGACCATAGCATTTTGTTGTCTGGATCCACCATTGGTAGCCATTATGAAATATGGACTAGCGCCTCTCAGACACCAACCCACCTTCAGCCATGCTACCTTCTGGCCGAGCTCGTTGTCGCACAAAGCCTTTCAGGGTTTTCATGAAGCGCTCCAAGAAGAATATCCATCGCGTATGGACAGGTCCAGCAATCTCCACTTCATCTACAAGATGTACAAGAAGGTGGATTTGTATCGTGAGCATACTGGTAGGCAGGTATTTCTCAAAGAGACAGACCGTCTCCATTGCTCCCTGCCTCGCGGATTCAATAGAGGACATCTTAATCTCCTTTTGTTAGATCCATTGCACCAAAGTCGACAACTTGTAAATGGCCCCGTGTATTTCTGGAGTAAGGCATCTTGCGATCGCGATCGTTAGTACAAACTGCCACAAATGAGAAAGCATTGTGAACAATGGCTACACTCCAAATAGCAAAATACGCACGCCAATTACAATCCATTCATAGTACAAACCTGACATATCTTATGCAAGTCATGGGATTTTAGCCCTGATAATTGGTCGTCTTTAGAAAATGCAGACCTGAGAGAACGCATCATACCCGTCGGAGTGCGGATAGACTTGACTACTTGCTTTACAATGCGCTCTTCTTTAGTGGACAAAACCCAAGGAGCGCGAGGTAGCTGCACGCGACCATCAACACTCGACTGCAGCCAAAGCGTCTCCATCTTGCCTATCTCCTTCAAATCCATTCGTGCCCCTATAGTGTCTCTCTTTCCTGTGATGTGGTCCCATAGCAAGCTGCCCACGTTCTTAAAAATATGCATGGGATCCAACAAGTGGTTGATCTGTAAGTGGGTCCAATATGGCAACTTGTAGAAAACTAAAAACCGTCGCATTCCGTTTGGATGTGACTCCGCGTGGACCATTTTCAGCTCGTACCAACTTGCGACATTCATATGTGTTGGAGGTCGTCTAAGAAAACCTTCCCTGAGTTCATGACCCTCTAGCAAGAAAGCGGCGTGTCCTTGATATACCATCTTCTTCATGGTTTGTGACCTTCGGGAGTCTAACTATGGCCTGCACAATGGACATGCATGATAATCTGAGGTAACCAGACCTGTTCCAACACCTCTATCCAATGAATAAAAACTTGAACGAGATAAAATATAGATATTACCAAGGAGAACGGAAGCCTATTTACTTGAGCACTCTCCGAATCTTGGAAAGTCATGCATCATACATCTTCCACATGAGAATGGCTCGAATATTGGCGGACCGTCGACCATCGCGCTTGCTCATATCTTGCACAGTGACCCCCTCCTCCCACAAAATCTTAAGCTCATCGACTAATGGACGAAGATACATGTCCATATTTTTAACTTTGCAGCGGCTGGGGACGAGTAAGCTAAGGATGAGATATCATTTCTTCGTAGAAAGCCATGGAGGGATATTGTAGTTGACAAGGACTATAAGCCACACACTGTAAGAAGTTGAGCGCAGACCGAATGGGTTTATGCCATCCATTGCAAGATCGAGCCGAAGATTCCTTGGCTCTCGAAAAAAGCCTAGGAAGGTAGAGTCAATGTGGCTCCATGCGCGTGAATCCACTTATATTCATTGAACTCCATCTGTGGACCTATTCTGCGCATGCCACGTTATCAAGCTTGCCATGCCAGATGTACAAAACATGTGGTTTATGCGGGGGATAAGTGGAAAGTGTCTAAGAACTTTTTGAGGGATGGTTTGCCCTTGCAAGTCCTGTCGATACCTGTGAGCACCACACTTTAGACATGTCTCCATAGTCTCGTATTCTCCTCGAAACAGTATGCAATCGTTGATACATGCATGGATGATGTTGTAGTCCATACTAAGCTTTCGTAAAACATGTCGTGCATCATCATGAGACTCAGTCATGGTATTTGCAGGTGGAAATATATGATATTTTAGTAACTTGAAAAAAATCATAAAATACCTTGAAAAAGCACAAATGTTTTTAATAATAGTGCCAAAAAGAAATCAACGAAGCGTACGTACAAGGTACCTGAATAACTCGGTCACACTCGCATCGCTCCACCCGTATTTTGCTTGCACACTTAGGAGTGCAAGCAATGTCTTCAGGCACGATACTCGGCATCCATCATATAATGGTATGAATGCTTCCTCTCTAAGCGGATTAGAAGTCTCAACATCCATGGAAATCAATGCATCGATCATTGTCTCCATCTCAGGCTCCAAGATTGTAGGTAGGTCTGGAAGGCTGCCTGTCTCCTCTGGTATTGACGGTATAGATTGGGTAGTAACTTCCAAGTGGTGGATTGGCTCAGGCACTCCATCCATCGCACGCCCACGAACTCTTCTAATTGGCCACAAAGGGTACACTCCTCCTTGGGACGAGACGTTACTTCCCTGGATAGAAAATTTTCCAGCCACACCCAATCTTCTTGTATATGGTATTCAATTATCTTGTGAGTACAATGCATGATTGATATTAACTTTTCTTATCCTTTGCTGAAAATCCAAGATCGTCTGATCAATGATCTCAAATTGAAACTCGCCAAAGCATCATACGTGTTCTATAGAAAATCGACGTTTTCGTCTAATTGCCAGCTTGCATTGAGAGCAAGGACATGGGACACGCTGATTAAGATATGCCTCGCGATCTTGAACAAGACCTTCATCGTTTTCCATTTTGTCTACGTTACAACAAACACTTTGTTTTTGTTATCATTCTTTTTTTCTTTCTTAAATTGTTTGAGAAGGGATTTCTTCTCTTGTAACTCAGCAAAAATTAACGTATATAAAGTCTCCACCCACCCACCCATAGATTAACACATATATGTCGGAGTGTTTCCCGTCTCGTGGTGTTGCACCGGACCTCGACACCACTATCTCTTTGTTTTTTATCCATTCATTATCTCCTCTCCTTCCATCTCTCTCTCTCTCTCTCTCTCTCTCTTTCTTTATTATGATGTATGTTTATTCCCTCTCTCTCATTTCTTCTTCTTTTCTCTCTTTCTTCCCCTCTCATTTTCTTTAACGATCATAGCTACGACTACGATGAAAAACACGACCACGACCACGACGATCACGACCATGACCACGACCACCACTACCACTACCATAACTACGACCACAACTACGACCACCACATCTACCACTACCACTACCACTACCACTACCACTACCACTACCACGACTACGACCACTATAAGAAACAAGAAAAGAAGAAGAAGAAGAAGAAGAAAAAAAAAAACAACAACAACAACTACTACTACTACTACTACAATAAACAAGAAAAGAAGAAAAAACTACTACTACTACTACTACTACTACAAAAAAGAAAACTAAACAACAATAAACAAGAAAATAAAAGAAAAAACTACTACTACTACTAGTACAAGAAACAACAACAATTAATTTCCTTTTCTCTCTTCCTCTCCCTCTCTCATTTCCTCTCTCTCCCTCACCCTCACCCTCTCTTTCTCTCTTTCCCTATCACGTTTAATGTTTTTTCTCTCTTTTTCTCTCTTCTCTCCCTCTCTCATTTTTTTCTCTCTCCTCTCCCTCCCTCACCCTCACCCTCTCTTTCTCTCTTTTCCTATTATGTTTAATGTTTTTTCTCTCTCCTCTCCCTCTCTCATTTCCTTTTCTCTCTTCCTCTCCCTCTCTCATTTCCTCTCCCTGCCTCACCCTCTCCCTCTCTTTCTCTCTTTCCCTATTAGGTTTAATGTTTTTCTCTCTTTTTCTCTCTCCTCTCCCTCTCTCATTTTTTTCTCTCTCTCTCTCATTTTTTATCCCTCTCTCAGTTTTTTTCTCTATTTCTCTCTTTCTCTCATTTTTTCTCTCTTTCTCTCCCTCTCTCATTTCCTCTCCCTCCCTCACCCTCTCCCTCTCTTTCTCTCTTTCCCTATTATGTTTAATGTTTTTTTCTCTCTCCTCTCCCTCTCTCATTTTCTTTTCTCTCTTCCTCTCCCTCTCTCATTTCCTCTTCCTCCCTCACCCTCACCCTCTCTTTCTCTCTTTTCCTATCAGGTTTAATGTTTTTTCTCTCTTTTTTTCGCTCCTCTCCCTCTCTCATTTCTTTTTCTCTTTCCTCTCCCTCTCTCATTTCTCCTCTCTCTCATTTCTTCTCCCTCCCTCACCCTCACCGTCACCCTCTCTTTCTCTCTTCCCCTCTCTCTCATTTCCTCTCCCTCCCTCACCCTCACCCTCACCGTCACCCTCTCTTTCTCTCTTCCCCTCTCTCTCATTTCCTCTCCCTCCCTCACCCTCACCCTCACCCTCTCTTTCTCTCTTTCCCTATTATGTTTAGCATCTTTTCTCTCTTTTTCTCTCTCCTCTCCTTCTCTCATTTCCTTTTGCTCTCTTCCTCTCCCTCTCTCATTTCTTCTCCCTCTCTCACCCTCTCCCTCTCTTTCTCTCTTTCTATATTATATTTAATGTTTTTTCTCTCTTTTCCTCTCCCTCTCCCTCCCCCTCTCTTTCTCTCTCCCTCTCTCTCCCTCTCCCTCCCCCTCTCTTTCTCTCTCCCTCCCTCTCCCTCTCCCTCCCTCTCCCTCTCCCTCTCTCAATACACACAAATTATACCAAAAACAAGTAAAAGAGAGAGAAAACTCTTTCTTCCTCTCTCATTTTCTCTCCCTCCCCCTCTCCCTCTCCCTCTCCCTCTCTCATTTCCTCTCCCTCCCTCTCTCATTTCCTCCCTTTCCCTTTCCCTCTCCCTCTCTCATTTCCTCTCCCTCCCTCTCTCTTTCCCTCTCTTTCTCTCTCATTTCCTCTCCCTCTCTCAATACACACGAATTATACCAAAAACAAGTAAAAGAGAGAGAGAAAACACAAAAGCAAAGCAAGAATGGACAATGCACTCACCGTAAAGGCTCGAAGAAGGATTTGGTGGCTCCTCTTCGCCCTCCGTACACTCCTCCTCTTCTTCGCAAACAACGGCGGTGGCGGTGAGAAGCCTTCTTTCTCTCCCTCCCAGCAAGATGTTCGGTCTCCCTTTCGCTCTCTCTTTTGTGAATGCGCGCAAAATGACGCGCTCGGGTTTCCGCCTGCATTTTTTTTGTCTGGGTACTATCGCTATTTGTGTCGCTATTTGCGTCGCTATTAATGTGACGCTAATAGCGACGCCTCTATTTCTCGTCACAAATGGCCGTCGCTATACCCTCATATCCTTGTAGTGCTTGAAATAAACTAAGCATAAGTTATTGGTTCTTAAGGCAGTGGGAATTATTCCTACTTTCCATTAACCAAGTATAAGTTGATCCATGTTTTAGGTTAACACCTTAGCCCAAGGGTGAGCTGCTATCATTGCAAAGAATAGGCAGGGACAATGGTTGTAGAGACTACATAGGATGAGAAAATATTGATGGGCAAATATGATGGCTATTAGGTTTGTGATTAAATGGGTTTCATTGATGATGCAAATGATTGTGGGCCAATATTGGGGAGAACAAAGAGTGGTGATGGAGAGCATCAAGGAGGGAAGTGTTGATTGGGTGGGATCGAAGTGTTTGGGCAATGGGTGGAGTTGAGTTAGTGGCTATTAATTCACATGGTTGGGGAGAAAATTCAATGATGGGATATCTTTAGAAGAATTTGCACCATCAAAGAATGGGTTATCTAATAATGCCTTTAGAAGGAATTGCACCATCAAAGAATGGGTTACCTAATAATGGATGTGAAGGGGAGGGTTTTTTAGAGTTACTCAAGGGGATAGAGAGATGAGTAAATCTTCAAGAAAGATTGTACTACAAGGGAAACAGAGAATTGCCAAAGAAAAGGACCATTATTTTGTACGCTTTCATCCTAAATCGAAAACCACATTTGACAAAGACTTGTAGTTTGGAAGTGTGATCTAACTTCTTACAATAGAGAGACATGATGATTGAATAACTTGGTGAACCTAAAACTTTGAAATGAGATAAGTGCCAATTTGAGAGGGTGGCCAAGCCATAATGTGTATAAAGGGGTATCCTTTGTGACTTTTGTTGTTAATTGATTCTATACATGACATGTGGTGGAAATTGAATCTTCTCAATAATGGGGCAAATGTATAAGGTTGTGATTGACCTAGTAAGATTCATGAGAGTTTTATTCATTTGTTTGCAAATTCCACTTTGTTGTGGATGATGGCCAATGGAGTACTTGTGTTGAATGCTATGCAAAATCTAACCTATTTCTCTATACTATACATATTTGTACAAAATAGAAGGCTTGGACTTTCAAAACCCAAATTTTTTGCCAAAGTTTTGAAACTTAGGCTATCATTTTGATCTTTCTCTTTGCTTTCTTTCCTATCATGCTTTTTTGTATTTCAAGGTGAGATAGAAGACATGACAGCTGGTTAATCGATGAGCACATCCATAGATGCATCTAAAAGCGTGGCAATATGAAAGAGTGACCTAGGTAGTATAGGCGTGGTAATACTCGTGCTTATAGGTGTGCTCATAAAAGTGAGTATATAGAGTGCATCTATGGTTGCATGTGGGTGTAGCGAGAGCCTTATATGTACATGATTGTGCCACAATTGGTGAGCTTTGAGGATAAGTGGGTGAGATTTGTAGGGAAGTATTGCCACACTAGAGTTACATTAGAGATACTAGACCAACTCCATGGATGTGAACATTCTCCATTAACACGCTATTTATGGTAGAGTCGAGTGGTCGGAGAAGAAGGTCTAGATGTGAGAAGCCATGCATGTGAACGTTGCCCGTTGGGACTTACTTTGAATGTGTAAAACGTACACGAGTGTACGTCGCGCGACCTGCGTGTGAGCTTTCGATTCATGAGACTGCCGCGTCTATTATCTAAGGTTCGAACTAGGAAGTTGAGTGAGCTTCGTCAGCTTCTGGCGGGAGCAGTGGGTGAGAAACTACTGGCACTTAAGTTACCTTGTATGTGGTAGGACAATATCCATGATCGCAGCACTGGCGAGTTTTATAAAAGGAAAAGTGGCGAAGTGATGTGAGCAGCAGTGGGTGGTGGGTAGGTAGGTGTTAATCATCAACGTCTCTAGAGTAGACGTCTACTCAATGTCTAATCGGACAGACAAGACGAGGATCCAGCTATCGTCCTACTAGTGGCGCTTTGTCTGCTATGCCCGCCTTATCTCCCAGTGTATATCACTCAATCATTCATGTCGGCGGTCTTACGCGCTGCTTTAAGTTTATTCAATGCACTTGCACTCTTCCTAGACTTAATCAGATCGATCAGCACATATAAATTAGGCTGTATGGGCGAGCTCAGTATTAGCGCTAATCGACCAAGCACTTTATTATGGCCTTCACGTTTAGCATCATAAGATAAGATAGGAGGGTTGATTTACCAGGCCTTGCTCAATGCCCGGAACAAAACCAAAAGAATATGCGTGGACATCGAGGTAGAGGACTCAATTTGTTTGTCATCATTCAGCATCTCTTGTACAATGAAACCCACGACACGACATTGCTCGCTTCTACAAATACAAGGATCACTAGCATACCGTCCCTTTCTACTAGTATGGAGGCAAGATTATTATAATACACCTGAATACGCTCCAAATATTGCCTTGTTGCTAAAGAAAGATTATATAGCAGTTATGCCGATAAACGATTTAATATGATCAAATTGTAGTCCTCTTTTCGCAACATTCCAGGAATTAAAGCAAGATGGTTGGACCTATGCCCATTAAATGGTTTAAATTTATGTGTCACTCTTAAAACATATGCTTGTGACTAGGCATTAACACTTTCTACCCATTAGGCTTTCCTTGAGAATTGTCCAAACCTTAACACATAGTTGAAGGTATCCTCTCTTTTATTTTCACAATAAATAACAATTCACCTAGCAATCGTTTGTGACATATCATTGCTTCCACTAAATGTATGTTTTACCTCTCTATTGTTTTCTTTCCCTCTCTCTCCTATAGATTATGCAAATCTATTCTTTGAAAGGTAAGCTAAATATGACAATGCAATCTCTTATATGTCTTGCTTTTGATGATAATAGTGTTTTCCTTTTGAGTTGCTTTCTCTCTCTCTCTCTCTCTCTCTCTCTCTCTCTCTCTCTCTCTCTCTCTCTCTAAGCTACATTGCTCTTTCAATTTCTAGGATTATATCTTTGTATTTCTTTCTTAAGGTATTTCTACTCGATTGGGTAATTGCAAGATTATATATATATATATATAAGCTACAATGCTCTTTCAATTTCTAGGATTATATCTTTGTATTTCTTTCTTCAAGTATTTCTACTCGTTCGGGTAATTGCAAGATTTTAACATAACTTTTGTCATAAGATGAAATTACTAAAATTTGGCTTGAGATTTTCAAAGGTTACGGGACATGGTTTTGATTATAAGATGTTGTGCAAACTATGTTGTAGATATTTATGGAGATGATTGCGTTGTAATGGTGATCATTTCAAGCTATGCTCAATGATCAATATGGCTAAGCCTTTTTTACAATACAATTTGGTGTTTTGTATTCCTGAGCTTAATATAACAATGTCACTCTTTCATTATTTGATATGGTGGTTATAATGGATAATAACACCTTAAGTCATCAATACTTCTTGTAGATAGTCCTATTGTGGTGAGATTCATGTTTACTATGATGTTCTCACTCTTCTTGTCATTAACAAAAAAACTTACCAATGTGTTTAGATGTGGAGTTAAAGATTTGGGTCACAAGTTTCAACTAGAAAATCACTATCTTGGAAATGCATGAAAGTGATTGAAAAGGTTGATAGTGTTGCCCATTTGCAATTATCCTAATGCAGATGTAACATAGCTTGCATATCGAAACATTTGTCAAGAGGCTTGAGAGTTTGCAAAACACTTGAGATGGTTATTTTTATGAGCATGAAATAATTCACTTTTCAAAGCACTTATTCTTCGATGTTGATTCAAAAAATATGAGAAACAAATATGCTTTTTAATTTTCTTTAAACCTCCTACATGTTTTTAAATTTGTTTTGAACCTCATAAATACATTTGGTTGTGGCACTTACACTCTCCTTGCATTGGAAAATACCATAGCTTTTGGAGTTGCTCCACTGTAATCTCATGTTTGGCCAACACATGCATATATGAGTGTAAAGCCTATCTACACTTTTTGAATCATTGTTTATAATATGTTGAAAAACTAATGTGATAATTGTTTGTTCTTATGTGCACATGAATTGACAAGCACACATAAAGCATGTGTGAACACACATGTATGCATGCACACATACATATAGATATCTTTTCCATAGTTGAATCCATTTATTAAAGCTTCATGGTTGAATAAAATTCAAAGTAAGAATGATGACATTTAGTAGCTCCATCAATTTGGAAGCTTGTGACACCCTTGAAAGGTCTTTTACCCTTCATAGAGGGGCAAAGACTAAGATACTTAACCTCAAATGAAGGTGCTTATTCCACCACCAATCTCATTTTACAAGTATTCTAAACTCACTTTGCAAAATGAAATTCTAGGCCACACTTTGAATTTTGTGCTAACCAACATCATGGAGATCCATATGAGTATGAGAAATCCATATGGGTACTAGAGTCTTGAATATCAATTTATTTGAAGTAGAGAGCTTGAGCTCACATCCTTGGAAGTGATGCCCAACAAGCTCAAAGAGGTGATGAGTATAGCATTAAAGGAAGATTACACTAGCTCATAATAGATTATGTTGTTAAATTTATGTTTGAAATCACCATGGACCTTGTGAACAAGAGGTTTTGGAGAGTGTGACTAGTGGCAAAAATTTTCAACAAAGAAGCCCTACTTTGCGCCAACCCTCTTATAAGGAAACATTTTGATGTAGTTTTACAACAACCCCCCCCCCCCCCCCCCCCCCTCTTTGCAACTACATTATTTTTAAGCATCTAGGTTTTGAACCAATAGAAGAGGTTATAAACAAAATTTCACTATAATTCTAACATTGTGGGTTTTATGGTAAAATATTATGAGCTACTAGGAGGTAAGGATTGCACATGTAGGTGATTGCCAGCCCCCCACAACCCCTTGATTTCAACCGCAAAGCCACTAATCCCCTAATCCCAATTGCATAGAGCTAGGCATGTAGTGCTCCAAAGGAGAACGTCATGATGTTGAACACTATATGGAAAAGCAAATGGAAACGAGCCCCTCTTTCCCATTGGAAATGTCAAACATTTCATGTGCAACAAGTTCTTGTAAGATTTGAGTAAAGAAAGTTTTTCCCCGCTAGCTTACAAGGTTTCCCTTATGTTGCCCTCATTTATTTTGGTTGTAAAAGGATATTTTTTGAAATGTAAGAAGTGATCGTCACTAATTCCGCCACACTGTCGCAGGTGTATGCACGCCATACATCGGGCATTTTGTCTAAGACCTAATTGTTCCGACGTTAGCTTTCTCCGCAATGTATACTTGTAACTTTATATTATTAAGCGGCCCAAGACCTAATGGCTAATTGCATAGTTTGCATTACCAAATCGTGTTACAAGTGTCGACCGGTATTCATTGGAACAGTTCGGAAAGTTAACGCCTCCGCCTCATATATAGTAATATGCAAGTCTTTTGTCTTACCAATTTAAGCGCAGCGGCCGCAGTATCGTTAATGCAAGATACAGCAAGTTGTTTCTTTAGATCCGTGTTTTCCCAACTCATTTTGTAGGGCTTCAATTGTATATGGCTCATCTAGCTGTTGATCATGTTGCAGCAAGCTTTCCTGGATGGATAATGGCGACGCAGGATCATGAGCTGATCCACTTGAAGTCTGCTTGGTTTTACAACCCAGATGTTCACAGTCACAACTTTTACCATTCCAACTCATTGCAGTTGCTTGCCAGCTATTTAATGTCGTCGCAGAACCAGTCAGACAACTCGGGGCTCGCAAGTTCACCTACAGCAGCAAGGAGCTGCGATAATATGAATCATCTGTCTTATGATCGTGAGCCGAGCGGCAGCAACTATAATAACGTGGGTGATGGTCAATAGGATTTTTTGCGTATTGCTGTAGTACTCATATATTATACGTTAGAGCAATTGTACTCAAATATGATATCGCACAATGTGCAGCTGCAGCGCCTGGACTATCAGCATCAGCCATATCCAAACCTCGGCCCGGTCATTCCAATCAATCATGATAAACGCGATACCGATTATGATCATCGGCCCCTTGCCGACCTCGTGAATAATGACAATCTACGATGGCTCGATATAAGTGAAGAAAGTGCAGCAATGTATTCAAAGAAGTCACTGGGACATGAGGCTGCAGCAACTGCACCGTTGAGACCGGCCCCATACGCCAATTCAGCAGCTACTAGTTATTTGTATACGTCGACCAGTAGCCATATTAATCCAGTTGCAGGGCTTGCATCGCCGAAAACCTTATCACCAATGTATTCATCAGCAGGATCATCGCCATCCAACTTATACAATGTTATCGATGGCGGTGATCCACCTTTGTTGCAACAAAACACTGCGTGCGAGTTGTCGTCGTCTCCTCCGCCTAGTTCAAGTCCTAAGAGTAGCCGCGGCGATATTATATCTGTCCCTGCCTGCAACAATAATAAGATAGATTCCCTTACAAATTCCAACTCGTCGAGGATTACGATCGGCAGCACTGCGCCAGCTGCGGATCACTTTGTGATATCGACCTCGTCTCAGCAGGTAATCGATGTAAATTTCTGGACACCAGATAATGCTCATTGATGCGGTTGAATATTCCTGAATCGGGCATGTTATGCATTGGGGCGATAGCCTCATGATGATTAAACGATAGTGTTAATGGTTCTTCTGACAACTATTTAACATTGGGGACGTCCAAATTAAATGTAACTGATCCTTACTTCTTCCGACAAAATATACATTGTGCTATGCTAAGAATTTTGTTCAGGCAAAACCGATCCAAGAGCAACTCTATTTTGTTAAATAACATTGTGTTGCAGGTAGTTGCAGATGGTGAGGCTATAAACACCGTCGACGTACTCCAAGCTGGTGCTCAGGTGGATCAAGCTGGTAGAGCCGCAATTGCGACAATGCAATATGGTAGAAAGCGCCGGAGTCGAGCTAGTCTCGGCCCAGATTTTGAGTCAGAATTCATCCATGTTCGAGCTAAGCGTGGGCAAGCTACCGACAGTCATAGCCTTGCTGAGAGGGTGAGCTGCCTTGGTGACTTGGGTACTGCATGTATCACACATACTCATACATCTTATTTTTTGTATTTCATTATGTCATATTTTCAACTGTACTGTTCTCCATTCAACCTTGTTTGGACATCTCGTCTTAGTTAAACTATGGCTTCTAATCACGCGACGCTCACTCTAGTGGAAGTAGGTTCTCAAACGTAAAAAGGTAACGGTTATGGTGTGACCCTCACGTCATATGTTCGATATACCTACCTAGCAATCGCAAACCCTGCTCTACTTTTGAGGACCACGAATTCACCACAAATCAGATAATTAGTTGGCATTTCCACTTTCTTATATGCGTCCTCGTAGACAAGACAATTTAAAGCTTTCACTTAATTCCGTAGTTAGTTTATGGAACAACAGTGAACGAGTTTGCAAACTTAATTATTGGTATATATATTCTACCAACTTTTTTCTCACGGTTATGCATGGGGTCACTATTACAGGTTAGACGTGAAAGAATCAATCAACGGATGAAGAGGCTCCAAGACCTTGTACCTAGTTGCCACAAGGTATTACAAGTTATGATATATCCATCACCTTTTCATTGGTCCAAACCTAAGATTGGGACCTTTGCATGTTCTTTGTAATAACGATATAATCTCAATGCTGTAGATTACAGGTAAGGCCATGGTACTTGACGAGATTATCAACTATATAAAGTCTTTGCAACACCAAGTTGAAGTAATGATCTTCTTGAAATTGTTCATACATTATCTTACATCCATTTCTCATTGATACCTAGATAATGCAGCTAATAGAGTTATGTGATTTGAAACAGTTCTTATCAATGAGATTGGCAACAGTTTCCGCAATAAGATCAAGCCAATAAAATCATGTCAATTGTATATGGCAAAAGTATGTCATATGAGCTCAAACAAATGGAAAAGAATGCTTGAGAAATATCCAAGTTGCTAAGATGTAGAATGTGATGATTACCCAACTTGTACACGCATCATTCTACATCATTAACATTTGAAACCACACAAGAGGGTAGAATTTATCTACCTATGTAAAAGCATCTCATATTGATGTATTGACACCCTTGTAAATGTATTTAACAAACAAACTTGATGATTTAGGGGGCTGAACATTCGAAGGTTCTATGACCCAATTTTAATCTCTAGCTTCTAACTAGATATCATAAAGTATGTCTTACACCTTGTTTCTTTGTATCAGAATGTAAGTTGTTTAGTTTGCATTGCCCAATGTCTTTTTTAGAAAGTTTATCACTTCTAGAATGGTGTGCTCCACATCTCTACGTTTACCATTATGTGAGAGCATATTGGTGGGTTTGTGTTGCATGTAATATAAGTGCACCTATCCATGCCCTGAACATGACACTATGTATGATGTATGTTGTTTTGTGGTTAAGAAAGCTAAATAACAGTCACAATTGCTAGGAACACACAATAGTGAACCTAAACATATTAATTGGAATATCTTTTTTGTTTTTTCTCTTACTATGGGAAATGGGCTAGCTCCTCTAGTGGGGTTAGTCAAAGTACATAAGAGAACACATGAATTTAACATAAGGGATTTTAGAATTCTTTAGCATTGTAGAAGACAAACATATGTAAGGGAGTCCTCTATTCAAAATTCAATTTTTATTGCATAAGAGGTTAACAAGAGATTGTAAGGAATCCTTCTAATTTTCAACAATAAGTACATATAGGGCCCTACCATATAGCTCACCTAATCACAATACCTAAAGACCGAAGTTTCCTATTATAAACATACAACCCAATAAGAGTTCTCACCACACTATATATAACTAATTAGGAAGAGACATAGCAATCACGTGCTTTCTAGCTCAAGGATGGAAGTGAGCACACCAATAGATCAAGGTCTTAAATGTAGCCTAATAAATCAATTATAAATTATACCAAATCCCTCAATATGTTATTCTTAAGTTGAGAAACAAGTCCTTAGGTGCTTTATTTCTAAAGTTCCTATTTCCTAGAGTTTCACATGTTTCCAAAACTTATGTATGCATAGAAATATCATTAGGTTATATTACACATCTTAATGTGCACATGGCCATACCTAAGTTATATTGACTACAAATCTTCGAGGCACCACAACATATTAAACCTATAGTGAGACCTTTATCAATGCCCATAGTTTAGAAACCCCCCCTTCTAGTTGTCATTATTAGTCTCGCCATAGAACCATTACTATTAGCATTGCTATATAACGATGCTCATAGTGATGCCAATACCATTGCTTGTAGTAAATTAGCAACTATTGATTGATAAAACAATATTCTTTTTGTGTTATAACTAGAATATTGGTTAGTAAAGTCCCAACTTTGGTTTATATACAATATTTTAGGACTAAAAGATACCAAATAATAATGTACATGCCTCTCTAGGGAAATGCTCATTTTGGATGAGGATTCGGATCTCCTCACAATAACAATGTGCACATCGTGCATGGGGTAAGCAAAATGTTTTGCTCCTCATCATATGCCTCCACCTTTGCTTAGAATATTTTTTTTGAATATGCAAGTCACTATGCCATATATTTAATACTTCCATATGTTTAATAAACTAATTTGAAGATATGGGATAGCTTTAATAAAAGATCAGTACCCATTGTGGTCAAATACTCACTAATAATTTTTTTAGCAAAACGAGCATGTTCTTTCAATACTTAGCTTCTACAACTATGAGATGGAAAAACTCGATTTACCTTGGTCTACCCATATTTCTTCCCCTCTTTCCATCTCTCTCTCTCTCTCTCTCTCTCTCTCTCTCTCTCTCTCTCTCTCTCTCTCTCTCTCTCTCTCTCTACACACACACACACACATATATATACATGCATATATATGTATATATATATATATACATATATATGTATATATATGTATACATATGTATACACACACACACACACACACACATCCTCTCTCTTTCCATCTCCTTTCCTCTGTGTGTGTGTGTGTGTGTGTGTGTGTGTGTGTGTGTGTGTGTGTGTGTGTGTGTGTGTGTGTGTGTGTGTGTGTGTGTGTGTCCCCTTTGCTCTCTCTTACTCTCTCCCTTCCTCCCTCCTCATTTCTATCTCCTCTCTCCCTCCCCCAGTATACATTACTCGTAGATGACATGCTATCTAATGTGTATTTGAATCTAATCAGGACAACTTGATATATCAGCAAGTCTTGGTGGGGGGAAGGGGTCACTCATGAATATATGTATATATAACACAAGTTCAAAATAAGGGGTTTTTAAAACACCATTTTTTACATGCAGAAGGGTGTCATATAAAAGGTTTACTTGAATAGAAAAGAATTGTGTTTTATTCAATAAAAATTCACAGATTAGGATCTTTATAAATATTCCATGAATGCATGTTATATATATATACAACATCAAGTATAAATGGTCATTAATTTCTCCTATAGAACCCCTTAAAAAGGATTTATTATTGAGAAGCTTTCATTGAAAGGGAATACAGTCCATGAGCTATTGAATGTAGTTAGGTTGACTTTATTGATATTGAAAACATCCAATATGCCGTGGAATTCATCAAAATTGATCTAATACCAAGAGACTAGCTAGTACTACATATCGGAGGAAAGAATTTGGACGTTGCAATCCAATCTTGCAAGTTCATGGATGTATTGGTGATTAGCAAGCAAATTATGTGATGAAATATAACATATACTATCAAATAGTTTCATATACTAGCATGTACATTAGCAATTATAATGTATTAGATCAGAGCTCTAAATTTGAGATCCCCTTGAGCACATGACCTTCTTTGTAAAATTTCTTCTAAGCAAGAATTAGCTACATTTTTATGGAGTCATTTGTAATCAAAGTTTTCTTTAATGCTTGGCTACCTGAGCCACCCTGCTAATCATGCGTATTTTACATGATTTCGAATCCCCTTGAGCACATGTACTTCTTTGTAAAATTTATTTTAGACAAAAAGTGGTCATAATTGAAGAAAAATAGAAGAGGTCAAGACAAGCTAGGAAGTGTGTGTTTCTATGTTTGCCTTTTAGACCATTTTCGCAGTAGAAAATAAAAGGCTGGTAGCAACACTACAACAGAAACGAGGCATAGACGCGCACGTTAGACGCGCAAAGTCGGGCGTGTCTATCAGAGCGTCTATAAATGCGTGTAAACGTGCGTGTAAATAGACGCAAATTTTGCATCTATATATCCGCGCAAATAGACGATAATATAGACGCGCTAGCAGACACACAATTATTTAACCACCTAAAATTAGCAATTCACATAATTGAAAAATCAAAGTTAATAATTATTTAACCACCTGAAATTGATTCTTGAGCATGCACATGTACGCATGATAAAAACCATAGAATTAAGAATACACATTGAATCATTGAATTAAAAAAATAGAGTTAATAATTTCTTTTTCATTGCTCTCTAATGAATGGCAGTTTCTCCAGTTGACAAGCCTGATATAAGTAATTAGCGGCAAGCGACAGAAACCTTACAATTAGTAGCAAGCATTGCAATATGTATCTCGTAATTTCTCTATGTACTTGAAGATGATAAAAGTTACTTCCTTTTTATTATGGAAAATTCAATGCTTGCTTTAAAATTGACTATTGATTCTTGAGTATGCACGTGTGCGCATGATAAAAAGCATAGAATTAGGAATACACATATATTGAATCAATAAGCAAATTAAGTATGTTACAGTGAATGATCCATCTCATCTTCAATGAGATCAACCCTTGCTAAACTATCTACTTCTAGGTCTATGTTACCAAGAGGTGACGAAACAAATAAGTCTATCCCACTATCAGATGTGTTGCTATATTACTCAATAACTTCATCAATATCATCGACAATCACATTATTGTCTTCTTCTGCGTTTCCTTGAACATCATCGCAAGGTTCATCTTGTACTATATTACGCATATAATCCATTATGGTGTCATCATGCACATCATCATTATTTGTTGGATTGTCATCTGCTATCTCCATGTCGGTAATATTACCATATATTGGTTTTGAATGATTAGATATAGGGATGACATACCACCATCCGTTATTGTTTACCATTGGATGATACACAACCTGTATTTGAAAAACAAAAGCAAAAAACTTAAGTACTTATTATATTGTGTATATGTATCACATATATATATATATAAAAATTAGCCTTTGCATATATACCTACTCGCATTGTTGAGGTAGTACTAATGTGTCATTCTTGTTTTAGTGAAATTTTATAGAGTCAATGATTACAAAACCACTTGGATGACATCTGATTGTGCAATGCTCACCATTTGTTACCACTTCTTTAAATCACTTCACATCTAGTATATATATAAAGAATTGTCTGAAGTCAAGCTTCAGAATATCTTGGATCAAGCCACAATAACCTTCCATGGTACCATTGGTAGCCTCCAAGTGAGCAAGGACACCACAATCTTGGGTATTTCTCTTTTCATCTATACGTTGAGTTCGAAGATGTTTACCCTCACACCAAAGTGCATTGAATAATGTGCACTAGTAGTAAAAGATAAAAGATCAAACATGTCAATTATTTATATAAAATAAAATTTATAGAAACAAATTAATTGATAGTATGTCTCACCTTTGATAAGCAACCTCGTGCGTATTCCCACTCTTCTTGAGATATATTAATTTTGTCCTCTTTTTCCATTCTCTCCATTTCCTCATGTAACCAATCTATGTCAATATGACATGGGAGCGCATTTAGATGATCTGGAAATGAGACATTACGTCCATATCTAGTGCGAAATTCTTGTCTTTTTCTTTTTTTTCTTGCCCTTGCTTCATTATATAGTGTCACCCATTTGCTCATAACATCACTATTGAGCACACAAAAACTATTTAACTTACGAAGTTCTTCTTTTGTTAGCACTTTACTTATTCCTTTTCCTTGAGGTACTATAGAGGCCATCCTCAAGTCTTCATCATCTTTCCATAGTCGTGGTTGAGAGGGATTCACTTCAGCAAGATATTCAGAGATATAAACAAGGGATGATTGCACTAACCAACCCTCAGCCATGCTTCCCTCAGGCCGTGCTTTTTGCCTTACAAAATCTTTCAAGGTTTTCATGAAGCGCTCAAGAAAAAACATCCACCTTATATGAACTACCCCACAAAGTGCGATCTCATCAATCAAATGTACGAGTAAATGTAATTGAGTAGTCAAAATGGATCGAGGAAAAATTTCCTCCACCAAACAAACCACCTCAATAGATAATACTCGAGCATCTTGCAATGTGTTTGGATCAATTTTCTTCGAGCTCACGTATCTGTCAAGATGTATTTGAGAATTGTTTATTTTTGTGTAGAAATTCAAAGATATATAATGAAAAAATACAATGTATACACACCTCACAAGCTCTCCCATCTTGTAAATGATATCACGTACATCTTTGGAGGCACAATGGGATATGCTAGTAGGAAGTATGAACTGAATCATTTTGTGCCAATCGTGGGACTTCAAACCAGATAGTTGCTCCACACCTCTTTTCTTTTTCTTTATGAAGGCTCCCTTGAGACATCTCATACATCCTGTGGGTGTTCGAAAGCTATATATTTGTTCCTTCACTATTTTTTCCTCGTTCTTTGACAATATCCAAGGTGCATGGGGTAGCTCAATCTTTCCTCTGGGTCCAATTCGTGGCCAGGCTTGTCTCATGCGACCAATGTTACGTAAATCCTCCCTTACATTAACTAAATCGCGAGCCCCTATCAAGTGATCCAATAATGTAGATACAACATTTTTGAATATGTGCATGGGATCCAACAGGTGATTGATCTTGAGTTCAGTCCAGTACGGAAGACGAAAGAATATAGAGAACCTAACAAACAAACAATATATTATGTAAACAATTCATCATGCTAAATACTTTAAAGTCAATCGAGAGAAATGCACTTCTTACCGACTCATACCATGTGGAGGGTGGCTATCGGCATTAATCCATCTCTCCTTCCAATCTCAAATGGTTAGAGATTGTGGAGTCATTCCATTAGTAGGGAGAACATATTTGGGATGGTCAATAGGAAGAAATCGATAATGATTGTCGTAGATAACCTTCTTTAAACGTGCCGGCCTAGAGGAAACTAGAGAGAGACCGCAAATAGGACATGCATGATATCCTGACGTGGTTAAACCTGAAAAAATAAGTAAATTAATAAAATGCAATTGATTCAAGTCTTGAATTTCAAATATAGAGTTATATACATGTACCTGAATACTCTCCGTATCCTGAAAAGTTGTGCATGGCCCACAACAACATGGCCTTCAATGTGAAATCTCTAGAGGATGCAGATGCACTTGTATCTTGCACCTCAATACCTTTCCATAACATTTCTAACTCTTCAATCAAAGGCTCTAAGTAAATGTCCATGTTTTTTACCTTATGCTTTCTAGGAATCAGAAGGGACAACATCACATGTCCCTTTTTAATTGCCATGGATGGAGGAATATTATAGTTCACCAATACCACTGGCCATACACGGTATGATGTGCTTTTGATGCCAAATGGATTGATTCCATCCCGCACTTAACCAAATCTCAAATTTCTTGGCTCTTCTTCGAAAACGGGCCACAAATTATCTATATGTTGCCATGCGGGTGTGTCTGCAAGGATCCTCCATTTTCCATCACTTGAACGATGACTAGCATGCCATGACATGAGCTTTCCAATAGACTTACACTTGAACATAAGTTTTATACGTGGAACAATCGGAAAATGTCGCAAAACCTTACGAGGCACATCCATTGACTTCATCTCCACTTCGTATCTTGATTCGCCACAAACGGGACACTCTCGTGTGAACTCATGAATCCCACGAAATAAGACACAATCATTGACACATGCATGGATCTTGACATAATCGAGGCCTCCCAGAGATGTCAAGTAATGTCTTGCTTGCTCTCTCTTAGTTGGCAATTTGTTTCCTTTTGGAAGCATTTGTGATAATAACCTACATATATTTTAAAAGTGAGTTAAAAAACCATCAACATATATTTCTGTCTGATTTCAAAATAGAATTAATGATTAATATTATAATTCATATATAAGCCAAACTGAATTGATAGCTACTTCAATAACGCATCCAAACTGACATTACTCCATCCATAAATTGTTTGCAAGTTAAGTATCTCGAGGGACGCACGAAGAATGGAGTACGTACAACCTTCATACAATGGAGTAGATGATGCTACATATAGTGGATTATCTGGCTTCATAGAGTGACATTCTCCCTGAACCGGTTGTGAAAATAGATGGTGTACCATGTTGTCCAAAATCTCATTCTTTACGACTTGATGGGGCATGCCATGAGGGCTACTATCATGATCATCAGTCTCTACTCTTCTTGAAACTCTGCCTCCTCGCGTCGATGTTTTGCAGCCTCTCGATGCCCGGGAGGGAGCATCTGAGGATGTGGCACCGCGTCCTGCTCAACCATAAAAGGGAGTTTCATGTACGTTGATATATAATTCCCGTAACATAGACTAGCAATCTTAGTGGTAAAAAAAAACAATGAATACCGGTGATTTTTCTTGGTCCCATTTTCCATACAAGATGAGGTGTGACATTGCAATTCGATGTGCTCGAAAAATACACCCTCAACAACGATCACACATGCATTTAATTTTTCATCGTAGCCATGCATCTCGATTATGAAGACACAATGTTTCATCCTCACTTGAGGATGTGCTCATTGACTCACCAGCTTGCATTGCACTAGGTGATGACGACGTCGACATGATTAAACCTAATTCATGACAACATCAAAATATTTGTCATTCATATGTTTACATAAGATCTTAATTTTAAATACATAAAAATCATCATCTTAAAACTCATCTTAACTTATCAAAACTTAAGAAGAATAAATCCCAAATGCCCGTCTAAATCCATGTCTACCTACGCGTCTATATTCGCGTCTATCTGAATAATAGACGCACATATACACGCGAAAATAGACGCACACGTCAAAATTCAAACCATACTTAAATCATTTCTTTTCAAACTGCGCATTTCCTTTCCTGCGTTTTTTGCAGTTTTGAAGCTTGAGTTTAGCCGACATGTAGTCTCTTCATGCCTCACCTCCTCATGACTCACCTCTTCTTTAATTTCAAACACACAAGAAGGGAAAAAGGAAAGGCAAGGAGAGGAAGAAAGAGAGAACAAGAAGAAGCAGCAAGCAAGTAAACAAGCATCAAGGGAGGGTAACTTACCAAAGAGAGAAAGAAGGAGAAGGAGAAGGGTCACCACCCGCCACACCAAACACCCAAGGTGAGTCTCTCTCTCTCTCTCTCTCTCTCTCTCTCTCTCTCTCTCTCTCTCTTTGTTTCTCTCTTCCTCTCTCTGCTCTATCTATGCATTTAGGATTTGTGATTCCATTATATATTGCATTATGTAAATCGTCAATGGCTGTCGTCGGCCTAAAATCGGCCGACCAAGCGCGTCTGCTAGCGCGTCTACATCTCAGTGTAGACGCGAACATAGACGCGCAAAAATGGCTCCTCTCAGAGCGTCTGAGAGCGCGTGTGCTAGCGCGTGTGCTCTGCAATGTTCACGGGGTGATACACGCACTGCACAGAAGGTTGACCTGCAGTCTACACACGATTATAGACGCGCATTGACCTGGGATGCACGTCTGGCAATGCGTTTGTGCTGCATGTTAGACGCGCAAATAGATGCCCTGGATGGAAGATGAACTCTGGAGCGCGTCTGAGAGCGCGTCTAACCTGCAATGTAGACGCGGGGATACACGCGCTAGGTCTCCCAGTTCTAATATTAAACAATATATTTTTGCAATGATGAATGTGACTAATCCCATGTTTGTGTTTATCACTTTTCTTGTTTAAGAGAAGCATTAGCACTTAAGTTTTCTGCTCAATGTCTAAAGAAAGCTCTTTGAAAATGTAGGTAATATATGATTTTTTGTATGCAAATAAATTTGTCTTTTTTCTGTATTTTTTTTACAGATGTCGTATCATGGTTCATCTAGCAATGACCCGGATGTGGATCGTATCAATGATACATTGGCCTCCTTTGGTAGGGGGATCAATGCATTTTTTGGAGGTTTTCCTAGTAGGGAAGACTTCATGGGAGAGATGACCAGACACCTTGGCCGCTCTCCCACAGCAGATGAGGTGTTTAGTGTCATGTCTGGGATGCCTCTGGCATCTTTGCTTGGCACTACTTTCCAGACTCCACATGCAGGTACTCCACATACAGGTACTCCATTTGCAGGTACTCCACGTGCTCCACATCCATCGACTGAAGCACAAGCATCTGCAGAAGCTCATACATCCAGCGATGCAGAGGGCAGTCGACAGAGAGGGAGGAGGGAGAGTCGAGGGGGAGGATGAGGGTTGTGTGGGGGTTGCCTAGGAGGTGGCGAGCGATCACCCTCACCAGTAGATCATGTAGAGGAGGTTGTACGCCATTACTATAGAGTTACAGATGCCGGTGGCATCTTTCATGATGATGAGGGAAGGGATGTAATGGCATACATGAGGAGCGTCGTGCATGCAACGTATAAAGATTGTTTGATTGCCTTCAAAAATCAGAAAAGCGGCTTGTGGCAGGAGGTATTGAGGGCAGTCCATAGGAGGTACCCAAATCCTGAGGGTCAGTGATTCTCGGATGATTGGGGACGTACAAAAGTGAGGGATATGCTTCACAACAAAAGATCCCACCTCATGACACGGGCCAGGGACTCACTACAGAGGCTGGAGGAGGGGCGTGGAGCCTACAACCAACCACCTATGTGCCACCGCGTAGAGTGGAAGAAAGCCAAGAAGAAAGCAGCTGAGAAAGTGAAGAGTCGCCAGCATGCAGAGACGCGACGGATCCAAATGGAAACAATGGGATCGTCGCATTACGGATCGGGAGGCAGAGAGTCGTGGGAGGCAGAGTTTGTAAGTATATTTTGATTTCTAGTTTTTTTAAATTTACATTTCTTAAAATTCTTTATATATTTTAGTCTAATATATTGTGACGTCTAATTGTTTGTATATCTCTAAATGTTTTGCAGACTACCATCGTTGGTAGGACACCTACCCCTAGAGAGGTAGGTTACCATCGAGGCCATAACCGCATAGCGACATGGCTTCACTTTTATGAGGAGGGTCTCATCACTGAGGACCAATACAACCAGGCCATGAGGATTCGACAACCAGAGGAGGTATGCTTTTCTTTCTTTCCTATTAAAAGTATAACTAATTATAACTTTTTCTCCACCTTGTCTATGTAAGCAACCCTGATATTTTGTGTGTGTAGGCGAACCCGGATGTGGAGCACAGCGAGGAGGGGGATAGCGATGCTAGTAGCCATGGTGGTACTAGCGAGGATGTTTCCTCTTCAGATTCGTAGAGGAGCACCATACCTCCTCATGAGGCCTTCTTTTCTTGTATATGTATGATATCTCTTTGAGCCTACTGCTTGCGGCCACGCTTTAGGTCACAAGCACTCAAAACTTTCCTTGTAAATGCTTTGATATATAATGAATACATAGACTTTTACTTTCAATTCTCGTGCCCATAAGATACATTGTCTTTTTCCCAAATACACAATCTGATGTATGGGAGAGGGGAAAAAAAAACCATTTTTTTTCTAGTTCTGTTTTGCGCATCTATCAGCGCGTCTAAATTGCAGGTAATAATTCGTGTTTATTCGCGCGTCTATAATGCAGACTACACACGCTTATACACGTGCTGCATAATTCAAATTAAAAAAGAAAATTAAATATATATTTTTTTAAAATGACATTTTTTGTTTTTCGTTTGCGTCTATCAGTGCTTGTAAAAGCGCGTCTAGAAGCGTGTCTATATGCGCGTGTATATGTGCGTCTATTGTGCGTCTATTTGTGCGTGTAAATTCGTCGATATATGCGATTATAGACGCATAATGATAGACGTGCAAATAGACGGGTGGATAGATGCGCCCGTAAGTTTTTCTCTGTATTCAAAAATCGCGTCTAAATGTGCGTGTATGAGGCCTTTTTGTTGTAGTGTAATTTTAGTCAAAACCATCTCAAAAGATTTTTAAACTAGTAAAAATTTTCATGAAACATACTTTGATATGTATGACATGCATTTCCATTAAGAGAATTGCAATTCAATAAAAACTACTAACCTTTAAATAGCTCAAAATAGTGTTATTGAGTGTTATTTTGACCAATTTTCATGCACATTTGAATATTCAATTTTTATAAATAATGATTTCCACTTGAAACTTGGTCTAACCCTTTTATTCTATTATTGAATAATATATATAAATGCCATGTTCAATTTTGGTATCATATGCATATATTATTTCAAATATAGTTAAATAGGATCTGAACCAATTAGGTGGCTTGTAGCCACTTTGGTGGTAAATTACAAGACTAGTAGTAACTTGTTTTATTAGCCTTTTCCTTTTATATAAAGACCAACAATCTTGGGTTTCAGTATTGTCAGTATCCAATAACGTAGCTTGTCTTTCACCTTCCACTTCGCAGATAAATGTCCCATGGATTGCTTCTGGATAGAGACTCCACTAAGAAGGACACTAGCCTCTTCTTACAAGATTTAAAGTGTCTAGAACATTTCTTCATGAAGTTTAGAACTTCTTCTTCATCCCTTGTTCTTACATCTAGCTTAGGGCTAGGCTTCAATGAATCCTTTAGCTTCTCCTTTCCTTTTCTCTTCCTCTCTTCTGACCATTCTTCATCTTATTGAATTATAATACCTTCCTCTATTTTGAAATACCAATATAAATCAAAATTGAGTCTAATTAGTGGGCCAATTGAAATATTTTCAAATACAATTTGATTTCGTCTTATCCAAACATTTTGTAGTTGTTGCTCCTTTAACCAAATCCAAATTGTAGGGGGCAACTAGTATGTACTAATCTCTCTTTGTCCTAGAAATTCCTTAGAGGGAAAACAACTATTCTTAAGAAGGATTACTGATTTTTGGAGGGACATTATTGATGTAGTCCTTTAGATATGAATCTTTCTATCAGTCCACACATTGAGATTCTCCTTGTCTCGATGCAATCTCATCTACATACAATATATCATAAACCACATGGTCAAATTAACACCATGATTAGTAACTCACCCATAGTTATTGGAATGCAATTAAACTTAACTATAGGGTGCATTGAGTCCCCAAGATTCCAATGATGAGTCATGTATGATGAAATCTTGGGTTAAGATGAGACCATGATCTAGAGTTTTGGCAGCATGTGGAGCAAAGGTGACATCAGATGCTAAACTTTGGTCAAGGACATTGCAGGCCTCAACTTGACCCAAGATTTCATTGGTGGACTCATGGGACCCAATGCACCCTAGGGTTAAGTTTTATTGCATGAAAATGTATGATAGCTAGACTTCTTACCTTTTCTAGCTCATCATATATCTTCATCCACATATGTTAACAAGGCACCCTTCTTGCCAAAGGGATCCGCAAATTCCGTGGTAGTAACCTTGGGCCTTAGTCTGAATAGATCATGTTGTAATGATTCAAACTCAGCCCCAATAAGCTTATCTACCTCAGCCCTGGCAATCTACTCCTATGCTACTATGATAACACTCACTACATCTAAGTTTTTGCTATCATATCTTCCAATCTCTCCCATCACTTTATGCAAATCCATGTAATCATAATCAATGAGGTCATCCATTGAACGGTCAAGGACCAAGAACAACTCTTCTTTCTTCATTTCCAAATATTGTAGTACATCGAACATAAATAAGTATTGTGAGCCATCTATTTCAATGGGCATCAAGGAGGCAAGATCGGGTTTGTTGAGATGTGGATCTTTTGAAGAGGATGGAACCATGAGAGCCAACCCTTGCTTTGTTACCATTCAATGTTCCTCTTAGACATTTATTGGCTCTTCAATTGGCTCCTCTCCTATGAATGTGATAATGGAAACCTTGGAAGTTGTATCTTCATTGCTCTCCTCCTCTATGGATGTATCGAATGCAATGAGGTAGATCACTAATGCACATTCATGCTCTATGAGCTCTAAAGGTGTTAAACTTGTGGTGCACTCCCCATGACTACATGATTTGTGCAAATGATCCACATGGGACAAATATATGTTCACCACTCTTTGGTGGCTCTTCCCATACTGAAGTACCATGAGACGTTCCAAAGGTACCCAAGTCATGTTGGATCCTTGGATGAAGTATGTGCGAGTGGCAATGGTGTTCACAAACTCTTCCCCAAAACTTGAAGGGAAAAATCCAGTGGTGACAATACATATTCTAGATTGAAGACCTTTGAGAAAAGATAAAAGATCTCATCATCTTGGTTATCAAATTGTTTTTCATGGATTTACTTGCCAAAGTATACATGAGTATCCATCACAATATGCTAAAGAGATGTGGTGAATATGAAGAGATAAAGAGAGAATGTGTGAAATGAAACAATGAAATAAATAATAAACCTAGTTTTATCTTAAAAGCCCTAAGTTTTAAACCATCAAAGAATTTTTCGCACATGATAATTAGTTATATTTTAACTAACATTGTCAAGTATTTTCGTGAAAATTGAAAACCCCTAGTAATATTGTAGATAGGATGGAGTTTTGTTAGCTTAGTTGTCTACTTGATAGTTTGTTTTGTTGTTTTGTAGTTGGATTTCTTGTGTTTTTCTAGCTTAGAAATTTTTTTTGTTATTATGTTTGGTTTTTGAGTGTGGAGAGTTGATGGCCTTGGTCGAGTTTGGTATTTTTTGATAGGATGGAGCTAGATCTTGTTTAATGGCTATCAAATATTTTGAAACAGGTATGTTTTTTGTTGAGACTCATGCACATCACCAAGATTATGGGTTCATGAGCACTTCACATTGCACTTGTTTGATACATTGCACTCGGGGGTCGTCTCCTGATTTTATCACTTATTTCCATGTTCATGGTTGGGTTAATGCACGTTTTGCACCATTGTTGAGTACTAGCATGGCATGCAGCCCGTTGCATCTCTATGCAATAAATTTAGTTGCACACGCACCTAAGAAAGTACCTTCAATGAGCATGCACAGTTTCTTACACGCACAAAAGTTGGGATTTTCATAACCAAATTAGGAATTTTTGGTTGATTGGGAAAGGTGGTCCGATGAGTTTGAGGGTCGTGAAGGACGTCGCCAGTTGTGAGATGGATTGTTTTCTTAGTTAGCATCTTGAGGACCATTATTTTCTTGAGTGATAGTGAGATTTTGGGTGGGAGGAGTAGAGTATAATGATTTGTTTCCTGAGTATTGAGAGGTGAGGTTAAGGACTTAATTTAATCAAGGGATTGTGTTTGCATCTTGCATGACACACGGGCACATGTAGACAAGCTAGGCACTATTTTTTCCATTGTTTTTTTATTGCATAGTTTGACATCAATTTGACTTTGGATTTCTTCTCAACAACATGAATGATTGGGCAAGAAGTTTCATTTCAAAGCATGCCATTAGATAGGATAGTTTGCGTGAAATCAAAAGTAAGAGGAAAAAAGAAGACTTAGTATCAAAAGAGTAATTGCAAGACCTATGAGGTAAAAAAAATGGAGGATATATCAATGACAAGTTTGGAATAAAGGGAGGCATTGGGAAGCATCAAAGTGCTTCGATACTATGAGAAGGGCCTCATCGTAGACTCAAAATTGATTATTTGCAAAATGTCATTTTATCTAATTTGCAGAACTTAGATTGATTGCACCAACAAATGGAGTTATGGATCTTCATACACATGGCTTAAAACACTGAAAGGTGTTTGAAGTAATTCACACACTCAAGGATGACCATTATGGAGATGAAAATGCCTTTATTATAAATCAAGATCATCTATGTTTTAGATGCTATTGATAATACAAATGCACACTTACTCTTGGAGAATGAGATGGTGGGGTTTCTTATGTTTTTTTCTAGAGCAATTTGTACTATTCCATGGTAATTTTGATGTTCCATAGGTTGGCCTTAAAGGAAAGATATAAACAGAGAATATAGGAATGATCGTGGCCTTTCTAAAGCTCAATTGAATACAAAAAAGCATGCTAGTAGATGTTAACATCAAGCAAAGACCAAAATTTGGAGTCAAATGTCAAAAAGGTCTCACCATAGATCATCTTGAAGATGCCTAGAAAAAAAGACATTTTGATAGCATAGGTAAAACACAAGTATCTTATAGGTCATGCAGAAAATATGAAGCTCATTTAGCACAAATCAAGAAGTGAATGGGTTTCGATTGAACCGAGAACCTACAAGCATTAGGAAGAACAATAAAAGAGGAAGCTGCATAAAAGCTTATACTAGTCTTTGTAGTGGACATGTGGAGGTGACCATAAAAAAGATACAATCAAACCCAATCCCAATGGTGTGAAATTTTATAACATGTATCCCAACTTAATAGCATCCTTCGCTCTTGTTTTCATTCTAAAAATGAGGTTACACCAACAACTTATAATGAAGTTTTTTAAATGCATCGTTGCATACATCGATCTTCTCTATTGCGAGTTTTCCCTTTCAAAGAGATCTAAAAGATGCATAGGAGTAATGTAGGCTGAGAAGGTCACTGAGTACATAGTTATTTGACAGAAAAATTCATAGACAATGAACATGAAAAATATAGATCGAATCTCTGATCTTGTAAGCCTTTGGAAGCATGCATAATCAACCTCATTGATTGAAAAACATGACAATATGATTGTCAAAAGAGAAATGTACAATTGAAAAGAAAGGATAAGAAGGGATAGTAGGATATCAAGCAATATTAACACTCGGAGAAAAAATTGTTAAAATTCAAGTTTTTGATTACTTCTGGTTAACTGGGAAATGGATCCATATTTTCAAATTGATGTCTACTGACTACTATTATGCAAGGCAGGTGATAATCACAATGTTGATTCCACAAATGAAGCGGATGAAGGCAATTGGTTGAAATACAGCTTGTCCAAAAGCATTGCAAAACGAATGGAAGGTTGTGAATAAACAAATGGAAAAGTAAAAAAGCTAAGGTTAAAAGCTTTAAAGTTTTTGAGTTCTTTTAAAATGTTTAACACGTTAAAAGCTTATAAAAGGCTTATCAATTGAAAAGTTGAAAGCTTTCAAAAGTCTCAACATGTGTATTTAGAGATCTATTTAAGGAGGAGTGAGTGAAGAGCAACGTGCCCTTGCCCCTACTTTGTAACTCAATTCATATCTTGTGAGAGAAGAGTAAGAGGGTTACTCACAAGTAAAGGAGACTTGTCATGTTGGATTTGGAGTTCAAAGACACAAAGGTTTTCAACATATCGTGTATCAATCTTTTGCAAGGTATGAAAGTTATTCGCAATTGTTTTGATATTTGTATTTGGTGCTCTACCCAAAGTGAATTGTTGATGACTTCTTGAGCTACAAGAGACATAGTTGTTTTGTTTGGGTTCATATGTTGTTCAAATCATGATCATGAAACTTTTTTTTTTTGGTTGTTTATCAACAAATTCAATTTCCCACTAGCACTCCTTAACGTCTTGTTATCATGTTGTGAGTGAGGCTTGTTCTCGATCATTGCTCACTAACATCTCTCTTTTTTTGTGCCTCCACTGAGGAGTGCCGAAAAAGTTGACTTTGTTTGTGACTTGCAGATTGATTTCTTGTTTGAGATTAGTTTTTCAATGGCCAATTCATTCCTTGAATTTTATGGAGAAAAAGGAGAGGATCCTTAGCAATTCCTCGAAAAATTGGAGCTTGGACGTATTATCTAGCAAATAAGTGACTCAACCCTCAAACTCCAAATTTTGAAATTTTAATTGTTTAATGAAGGTTGTAATTGGTTTGAGGATTATGAAAAAAACATCCAATTGAGAAATCCTCCTATTTCTATAGAATATGAAGCAACCAAGCAAGCGTTTCTTGATCGTTTTAAGAAAACTGAAACTTCCCAAGACCTTTGGAGAAAAATAGAAACTTGTCAGAAAAAAGAAGACTAGACCATAGATTTTTTTTCCTTAGAATACACAAGACTTTAGGATCGTTGGAATGTATCTCTAGGCCTAGGAGAGAGAGAGCACGCAAAATGCTGAAAATAAAACATTTTGTTGAAAATTTATAGGGAGAGGTGAGAAAAAATTTGGAAAGTCAGAAACTGAGAACTTTTGAGGAAGCTGTAATGATTTCTATAAAAAAGGATAGAAAATTTGAGAATATTAGAAAGAGAAAATTATTTAAAACACAAAAAATGAAACCAAAGACCAAAATTGGGAATGGGATGGACAAAATTTTCACATTCTAATAAGAAAAAATTCTCAATTAGCATCGGAGGTTCAGGATTAGTTGTTGGCTCAAATGCAAAATAAGAGATTAGGAGGTTTAAGACGAAAACCTTGGGGAAGAGGAAGTAGAGGATTAATAGGACAAACCAGTCAAGAAAACATAGGAAGTGGAAGAGGAGGAAACGGGAAAGGATATTTCCAAAGACCAATAGTGACTTGTTTTTCTTGTGGAGACAGGTCATGTAAGCACAAATTGTCCTTGTTTTCCTAGAGCAAGAGGGGATATGTATCCTTTACCTCAAAACTTGCCTAATAGACAAAATGATTTTGGGATAGAAATAAAAAATGATTCTACAACCCAAGTTCCTAGGTTGACTGAAGAAGAGAAAGGAAAAAGTTTCATTACTTGTATTCTTTTAGAAAATCAAAATGAGGAAAAGAAAATTGTTGATGTAATGTCTATAATAAAAAGAAGGAGAGATACTGAGAGAGATGAACCTGAAACTAGTAAAGCTAGGGAGGAAAGAGAAAGGAAAACAAAAAGAGGAGAAAAGAGAGAGAAGAAAGAAGAAAATAAATCAAGAGTGCCTAGGAAACATTATCATGCTATAGATATTCCATTAGGGAAAGGAGAGAGTAATTATGACCTTAAAAAGGATATGATGGGTAAGAAAGTTGATATATCTTTTACTTGGTTGATGGAGTTGTGCCCTAAGATGAGAGGATAGTGGAAGAAATTAGTGAATCTGAAGTATAAGGGAAAAAAAAAAGGAACAATGAGAGTTTTGAGTGTAGAAGAGTTGTCTAATATTTGTCCCATTGTTGGTACTTGGTATAAGAATCAGAACATAGGTGATGCATATATTGATGGAGGAGCACAAATTAGTGTGATTACTCAGGCTTGTGTAAAGTAGTTTGGACTTCGAATTATTGAAGGATCTAAGTTTCGAATCATGCTTGCTAATCATGCTAAAGTGAGGTGCTTAGAAATTATTCAAGATTTGGAAGTGAAGGTTTATGGGTGTGTATACGAAAATAGATTGTCATGTTATGCCAGCAAGGGTTGGGATATTTTCCGCTTATATTGGGTAGACCTTGACTTAGGAGAGTAAGAGAAATACAAGATTGGGGAAAGGGGATCATAACAATTTATGATCGAAGGGAGTAGCAAAGAAATTTGATATATCATCAAGAAAGGAATTGATAAATGAGGATGACAGTGAAGAAAAAAAGGAGGAGAGTGATAGTTCTAAAGAAGATGATAGTGAGGATGAGAGTTCAGAAAGTGATTTTCATTAGGAGGTATCATCTATTGCAGTTGAGTTAGTTAATCTTGAGAGAGATGGGGAGAGACAAGAGAATCAAGAAGGTTCTAGTGAAAGAACTGTGTTTGAGAGAAGAAGAGAAAATTGAGGAGGATTTTTTGAGTTTTTTAGAAGACCTTGAGGGGGAGGGCTTAGAAATTGTAAGATTGATTGATGAAGTTGAGGGTTCAAAATTTTTGCCTAATGAGGTTGTTGAGATTTGTAGTCAGTTTTTGAATGCATGTGTTGATCGAGAGAGTTTTGAGTTTATGGGTTTTGAATCATGTTGTGATTTTGATGTGGGTGTTGTTGACCCCGATGAGTCTTGTGAGTTAGTTAATGATAGTATGAATAACACTACTAGAGAGGCTTTTGTTTTTTGTGTTGCTCATGTTGTTTTGAGTAGACTTGACCTCATGCTACTTGATTGTTGTGCGGATGATTGTATGGTTGATTTAGGCAACAATGAAGAAGAAAAAACTTCATTTGAAAGCCTTGTGGTTTCTTTGAGTTCTCCTAGAGATTTTGATGATGTCTATGATGATTTTGATTGGGGTTTTGAGGACCCTGAGAGTGATATTGATGAGAATGTGAAAGAAGGTTTGAGTACAACTATGAAAAGGATTGAAATTTTGAGGGAAAAGAGATGTAACACGAAATGCAAAGAGTTTGAAAAAGATTGTAAGGTAGAAGTTGAAGAGGATTTGACAATAGGGTGTTTGGAAAAGGACTATAACCTTAATGTGTTGCCTAAGGTTTATGTTTGTGAAAAATCTCTTGATTTTGTTTGTGAGAATGCTATGGAAAGGGTTGATTATTCTGTTTGTGGAGTAAAAGAGATGGAGTCTTGTTGCTTGGATGGATGTCTTGAAGAGGTTTCTTGCTTTGATGAGTTTTGTTAGGAGATATCTCAACTTGATGTGGATGATGATGTGTTTAGATATTTTGTGGTGTTGGAAGATGTTTTTCTAGTTTTTTTCGGGATATTTGCAGTCTTTATGGATAGAATTGATTTTGGTAATAAAGAAAGGGTTGAAACCTTGTTCCAAAACCCCAGAATTGTCATGTTTTTCCTTTGGGAGGATGTGAGGGGTGTATGGATTGTTGTGGCTGATGAAATGTTGTGTAGTGATAGTGTGGGATGTTTTGAGAACTTTGGATTTGAAAATTTTGTGAATTTTAAAGGGAAATTTGTGGATGAATTTTATGTGTTCATTGAGGAGTTTTTTGAGAGTGATGTGCCATTGATTTTTCTAATCTATGACTTTGAAGAATTTAGAGATGGAGTACTGGATTCAGTTTTTGATTGGCTCATAAATGTTGCATCATTTTATAAAAGTAAATGCTACATATAAATGTTTGCAAAGACTAGGAGGAGGGCTAAATATGTCAAGCGTTTTTGTGAAAACTTAAAACCACCAATAAAACTGTAGATAGGATGGAGATTTGTTAGCTTAGTTGTCTGCATGATTGTTTGTTTTGTTGTTTGTAGTTGGATTTTCTGTGTTTTTTTAGCCTAGCAATTGTTTTTGTAATTATGTTTGGTTTTTTGAGTGTGGAGACCTGATGGCCTTGGTCGAGTTTGGTATTTTTGGACAAGATGGAGCTAGAGCTTGTTGATGGGCTGTCAAATATTTTGGAACATGTATAATTTTTGCCAAGACTCTCGCATATCATGAGGATTATCAGCTCACCAACACTTCACATTGTACTTGTTTGATACATTGCACTCAGGGGTCATCCCCTGATTTTATTAGTTATTTCCATACCAAGGGTTGGGTTAATGCATGTTTTGTACCATTGTTGAATACTAACACGGCATGCGGCCCGTTGCAGCTATATGCAATAAATTTAGTTGCACACGCACTTGAGATAGCACCTTCAATGAGCATGAACAGTTCCTTATACTCACAAAAGTTGAGATTTTCATCACCAAATTAGGAATTTCTGGTTGAGTGGGAAAGGTGGTGTGGTGAGTTTGAGGGTCGTGAAGGACGTTGCCAATTGTGAGATGGATAGTTTTCTTTGTCAACATCTTGAGAACCATTATTTTCTTGAGTGACAGTGAGATTTTGGGTGGGAGGTTGCATGAAACTAAAAGTAAGATGACAACATGATATTATTATCAAAAGAGCAATTGCAAAGCTATAAAGGAAAAAGAAATATGGAGGATATATCAATGACGAGTTTGGAATAAAGGGAGGCATTGGGAAGCATCAAAGTGCTTCGATACTATGAGAAGGGCCAGCTCATCGTAGACTCAAAATTGATTATTTGCAAAAGGTCATTTTATCTAATTTGTAGAACTTAGATTGATTGCACCAACAAACGGAGTTATGGATCTTCATACACATGGCTTAAAATATTGAAAGGTGTTTGGAGTAATTCACACACTCAAGGATGACCATTATGGAGATGAAAACACCTTTATTATAAATCAAGATCATCTCTCCTTGAGATGCTACTCATATTGCAAATGCACATTTAGTCTTGGAGAATGAGATGGACGTGGGGTTGCTTATGTTTTTCTCTAGAACCGTTTGTACTATTCTATGGGAATTTTGATGTTCATAAAAAAGATACAAGCAAACCCAATCCCAATGGTGTGGAATTTTATAACGTGTATCCCGACTGAATAGCATCCTTCGCTCTTTTTTTCATCCAAAAAAACGAGTTACGAGGCTATACCAACAACGTATGATGAAGTTTTTCAAACGCAATATCGTTGCATACATCGATCTTCTCTTTCTCCGATCTTGTAAGCCTTTGGAAGCATGCATAATAATCGAGGAACATGCCAAGATGACTGTTAAAAGGAAAATGTGCACTTGAAAAGAAAGGATAAGAAGGAATAGCAGGATATCAGGCAATACTAAAAAATGGTTAAATTTCAAGTTTTTGATTACAGCTTCTGCTTAACAGATCCAGATTTTGAGATTGATGCCCGTCGACTACTTAGTACTATTGATGCAAGGCAGGTGATAATCACAGTGTTGATTCCACAAACGAAGCGAATGATGGCGATTGGTTGAAATTGGCGCGTCCAAAAGCATTGCGAAACGAAGGAAAGGTGGCAAATAAACAGATGGAAAAGCGAAGAAGCTAAGGTTAAAAGCTTTTAAGAGTTTTAAGTTCTTTTAAAACGTTTTATACATTAAAAGATTTTAAAAGGCTTATCTATTGAAAAGTTGAAAGCTTTCAAAATAGCTCAATGTGCGTGTGTAGAGATCTATTTAGGGAGGAGTGAGTGAAAAGCAAAGGGCCCTTGCCCCTAGTTTGTAACTCGATTCGTATCTTGTGAGAGAAGAGTAAGAGGGTTACTCCCAAATAAACGAAACTTGGCATGTTGGATTTCGAGTTCCAAGACCCAAAGGTTTTCAGCATGTCGTGTATTAATCTTTTACAAGGTATGAAAGTTATTCGCAATTGTTTTAATGTTTGTATCTGATGCTCTACCCGAAGTGAATTGTTAATGATTTTTTGAGCTACAAGAGGCATAGTTGTTTTGTTTTTGGGTTCGTGTGTTGTTCGAGTCATGATCATGAAACATTAATTTTTTTTTGTTTTGTGTTGTTCATCAACAAAGTCAATTTCACACCGGTACTCCTTAACGTCTCATTATCGGGTTGTGAGTGAGGCTTGTTCTTGATCATCACTTGCTAACAATGTCTTTGTAAAGTTGACATGCATGTATAAAAAGGTCTCACTATGGCACTTGCATATTTTATCAGCTAATATTTGGAAGGATCTCTCTCTCTCTCTCTCTCTCTCTCTCTCTCTCTCTCTCTCTAACACATGGACACCATATGTATTTATTGCGTCTCAAAAAAAGGACGTGTATACGTGTTCAAAAAATTCATTGCAAATTGCAAGAATACACATGTACTCTATCAAAACTGACATTGGAGGGGAGGTGCCTTCCTCCCCATCCCTAGATGGATGTATAGGCATATGCATCTTATGTTGATTTAAAAAATGTGCATTAGGGATAGTGTTTATTTTCCTCGATGTGCAATTGGGCTATATATCTTATCCGAAAATTTAAACTATACATATAAATGTTCAAATAGTTCCAAATATAATTGCATAAATATATGACAAGTTGGAAAATAACAAAAACTTAAAATATTACAAGTGTAAAATTTTGCAAAGTAGTTGTATTCCATTAGCCAAAAAGTCCAAAAGTTGCAAGTGTTGGATATTACAACTTGTGGAGTTGGGACATTTAAGGAAACTCGCAATTTCTAAAAGACACAAAGCCATACATTTTCCACTAATAACAGTACCCTCAATTTGAGTTTGAATCTTTCTATCATATAATTTGAAATAAAAGTTAGCATGTGGATTCTCCATTAATATTATGATTTCCTTGCACATTATACTCAAGGGTCAATCATCCTCCATTTGCAACACTTGAGGCTTATGACCCTCATAGATGATAGTAACATCCACAACTACACTATTATGTGTTGATCAAGGTTCAACTATTCCCCCTTGAGTATCTTCCATCTATAATACTTGAACACCAAGCATAAAGTCTATCATGTAACCAAATACTTGTAATTGGAAAGAAAAGTTGGCTAAACAACCCTAAATAATATAATTAGTTAAGAGAGTGAAATTTTAGATGAAATTCATGTTCCTTATTGTTGTGACTCAACCCTTGACTGTGTTAAAATTGTGAGTGATTTTTTATGTCCAAGTTTTGCCTATAATCCTTGTATGTAGTCCTCTGATGCACTTTTTACAATATATGTGATTTTAGTACATCTTAGATCCTCACATTCCTTGAACATATACACAACAGTTACAATTAGTACAAACCAACTTAGATGTACATTCTTTTTTATGGCTTCATAGAGTTTGACATTTCTATTGAAATCTTTGTATTGCATATATGCAAATGTCACTACTATACAATGACCATTATATGCTATTGAAATTTGGTACATGCATAGATTCAAGGGTTCTATATTCTCAATCCTCCTTTGGCAATATGTAGTTGGAATCATAGAAAAAAACATGGTCCTTTGTGAGATGCTTGGTTGTATCCCCCTCAAAAGTAATTGACTAACTTTGATGTGGTAACACTTGAAAGAACCTATAAGACTCTCAAAAAATATATTTTCCCACTCACAAAAATTTGAAAGATATACTTCTATAAATACAAGAGAATTAGTCATAGCAATATCATAAAATTTCTCATTCACAATGTGCTCCAAAGACTTCTAATGCTTTGATACAGATGCAACTATAGATGCCTTCATTTTGAAAGCTCTCTCAAAAGAATGCTCATTCTTCTTTCAAGCATTGTAATGTAGCTAATAAACATAAAGAAATATGTGTTAAACCCTAAACAATAATTACCAATATGCCCTACAAATCAACTATGGCATTAAGAGATATTCACACTTGTGTAACTAGAGACAAATATATTTATAGATATGTACATTGACACAAGGTATAGGTTCAAGTTCAAAGTGTCACATTAATCAAGCCATTTACATAAAGACAATGGAAAGAATAGCATAAGAACACTCATACAACTCCCCAGAAAGAAACTTCATTATAATGAACCAAATCTAATTTGATGAATATATTGTATGAATACGGGTTGGTATTACAAAGTAGTTGTAACAAGGATGATTACCAAATGGCATGCAAATCTAAATTGGCACTTTGGATTGACACTTGAGATATTCTATATATGAGAAAAACTAATTGAATTATTCAAATCATGAATCTCTCTTAACAAAAAATAACTAGTCAATCATCACATGAATTTAAGCAACACCAAATAGTCTAAATTTACCTTTAAGTTGATTTACTAAAGACAAGAAAGAACCTCTACTCTACCATGTGTTAATTATTGCAAGAATACGAGATTGCAAAATTATAATCTTGAAAAGCCCCTGAAAAAAATAAATAAATGAAAAAATCAATCTGAATTTTTAACAAAAAACTAATCAAATGTATGATTTTGACATCATAAAATAGGAAAAAATCACTTGTAAATAGAGCTACAAAATAAAATATATAATCTCTACTTATCTCATGTTGGTTTGTACAATAACAATCAATCCTGTAGTTAGAACCAACTTCAAATTATATTGTAAAGATAATAGAAAGGGACACACACACACACACACACACACACACATGCACACACGCACGCACGCACGCACGCACACACACACACACACACACACACACACACACACACACACACACACACACACACACACACACACACACACACACACACACACACACACACACACACACACACACACACACACACACACACATGGGAATCTATGCCTCTTACTCAAAATAAACTTTGCAAGAAGACAATAGTAGGTAGAATCGATATCAAGGTCTATTGAAAACAACATAGAGGAGAGAGAGAGAGAGAGAGAGAGAGAGAGAGAGAGAGAGAGAGAGAGAGAGAGAGAGAGAGAGAGAGAGAGAGAGAGAGAGAGAGAGAGAGAGAGAGAGAGCAGAGAAGATAATGATAATTAGAACCAACATCAAGGTCTATTGAAAACACAATGCAAAGAGAGAGAGAGAGAGAGAGAGAGAGAGAGAGAGAGAGAGAGAGAGAGAGAGAGGAGCACATGTGACCTCTTGTACATAACAACATTTGCAAAAGAACAATAGCATTGAGTTATAAAGGATATCAAACCCTACTAAAAAACATTAGATAAGAGAAAATACAAAGAGAGATGGGCACCTATCTTTTGCCCAAATTCTAGAGTTGCAAAGGAGAAAAAAGTACACAAGTGAAATGATCAAAACTCTAATTAGTCTTACTAAAGAGCTTCAATGGAGATAAAAATTTATTGGAATTTAGAAGATAGAAAAAATGGTTTTTAACTCAATTTTTGGATCAAATTGATTTCATGGGATCAATAAAAAGTAAAATTGAAAAATATTCAAAAAGGGGAGGAAAGTATGGGGATAGAGATACTAAATTTTTTTGTATTATCAAATTTCCTTTTTTTAATCTTCACAATCTCTTTTTAAATTTAAAAACCCAAGATTCTGAGAGAAAAGATTTAGTGTCCATGGATTTCAATATCAAACCTTCATATTGGAAAATCCAAAAGGCCTACCTCTTAAACTATACTATTTTTAAGGGCCCATTTTTAAGTTCATTTTTTCCTAATGATTATAATAATTTATCTATATTGATTATGGGTTTCTAGTGAAAACTAGTACATTGATTATCTCATGTTGGATTTTTTATTAATATGAACTAAATTGGTATGTAAAGTTCAAAGTGATCTTTCAATTAGACATTAGAATACACTTGATATTTTAGGGTTGGAGGGAGAAGAGGTAGTATAATTGGATTCTTGTTGTACATCTTTGTCATTTCTCTCCAGTAGTTTTGTTGTGAGGGGAACGCTAATTAGAGCTTCTCTAATAGCTTTCTCTTTGCTCCTCACTTCCAACTAGTGTCCATTTTAATGCCTCTTAAATTATAATATTTTTAAGGGCCCATTTTTAAGTTTATTTTTTCCTAATGATTACGACATTTTGTATATATTGGTTAGATGGGTTGCTAGTGAATGAAGATCAAGTGGTTAAAATAGGAAAAATATGGGTGAAATACTATTTCAAATAGCTTTAATTTTGGGATTGTAACTTTTACTATATTGAAAAACTTTGTCAATTGAAGTTTGGAAACTCAAGATGTTGTAGTTTTTATGATAGTGGATCTGCTTGAATAGCACCTTAATGGTAAGGAACGGGGGTAAAAACAAGGCTCAAGAAGACTTGTCATAGCAGATCAAAGAATCCATGTTGGAACTAGTCCTCATAATAAGTAAGAAGGTACTCAAATATAAGGAGGGTTTGGTACATTGAATGCAACTTTATACATTGTTGAAATAGGGCATACACTAGACATATTGAGTCATTAATAAAGATAAATAATAAGTTCTTGGTGAGGTAACAAATGAAGAATGCCATCAAGAAATTGGTAGAGTCTAATGTGCAATTAACTACAAAAATTTCACAATTGATGGCATTACATTAGCTTAGAAAGAAAATAGGTAAAGGCTTCAAAATAGTGAGGAAACTAGAGTTCCATATTTTAGTCCTTGAATTCTAATCTTAGTAGTGCATTATTGGAAGGAGGGGTATTCCTAACAACTAATTTGAAGTGGGTGAGCCTTCACAATGCAATGAAGATCCTTTAGGAAGGTGCAAATCATGAACTCTTGAGGCCAGACAAGGAAAATAACAATGGGCATATTTCAATAGCTAATTGATAGGAGCTCTTATGACTTTAGGGGTCAAAACAATGGATTTCATGATCATCCTATAAAGAACTAGGCTTTCTTTAAGAAAAGGGAGCTTAGAGACAAGATAGTTCTATTTAAATTATAGTTAGCAATCTTTATCTGCACAATCCACTTTAGAAGAATGGACAATAAACTTGAATCTTACTTTGACATTTATCCTAGGATTGATGAGCAAAAGATTCACTTTGCTACTTTATGTTTGAAGGGAGCCACACATCCATGGTGGAGTTATGTCAAGCAAAAATTAGTCTATCAAGAGTTGGGAAGCCTTCAAAATGCTCAAATGGTTCAATTTTTCTCTCCCATTGACAAAGAGAAGCTAGTAGGAAGATGGTATGGTTTAGAATAAAGGAACCTCATAGTTTGTAAACATACCAATGAATTCTTGCATCTCACTATGTATGTGAAAAGTGTTGGTGATATATACATATGGGGTATAGAGCCTAGTTTATCGCTAGCGTGATGGCCCAAAACCCCACAAACATGTTCAAGGCAATAGAACTTACCGAAAGTTATGCATGTAAGTATAAAAGAGAGACTAATTTTTAGTAGCCTTTTGGACAAGTGAATACTATTTTTAAAGTAGGGCTAATATGGGGGAAAATAGGTGGATTGAACTTGTTTATTAGTAGCACAAATATTTCCACATATCCTCCATTTAATGTGACAAAAAAGCAAGTAATTTTATGCCTACAAATAGCCTTAAAACAAATAATAGATAAGCTGTGAATAAGCCATAAACCTCCTCATCTCAAAGCAATCAAAGGTTTACACCAATATTCCTATTCAAAGAAAGGATAAAGAAGGGGATTTGTTTCAAGTGTGGGGAGAATTACATGCTAGACCATGCAAAAATTTGTAATCACAAAAGGCCAAAGTGAATAGCATGCTTGTTATTGAGGAGTTGGAAGTTAAAGAGATTCCACCTATATGGCCATGCTGAAAATGATGAGTATGAGGATGGAAATGTTCAATTTTTTGGATTTTATGTGGAATGGACATATGATACACCTTAAAAGTGTAAAAAATAAATAAACTTTTTAATCCATAATAGCCAAACGACTCAAGAAGGAGTTTAAGAAAAGGTCCCAAATATTTATCTTATGTCTCAAAAAGGATAATGGAAATGAGTTAAAGAATTCAACAAAGGAATCAATCCTTGAGGCATTATTAGAAAAATACAATGACCTTTTTTAGGTGGCAATAGCCCTTCTCTCAAAAAGATAAGTTGATCATTTTATTAAGTTATAATCTAACTCTAAGATAGTTAGCAAACCTCCCTATAGAGTCTCAAAGTGTGAAAGAGAAGAAGTGGCCAAGCAAATTGATGATTTGCTAGAAATGGGGTTTATAGAGCCAAATACTTTGCCATATGCCTCACTCGGGGAAGTTACTATATGTATATCCTCTACATCACGTGTGTTCAAGGCCTATTTATAAATATCCTTATCTGTGAATTTTTCCTGAATAAATCATAACCCTTTTCTATTCAATTTGTAAATAACCCCTTTATATTACACCCTTCTGTATGTAAAAAATGTATAAAAATGATATTTAAAAAACACCTTATTTTAAACCCACGTGATGCACACATATATTCATGAGTAACTTACTTGAGATGCCTCATCGGTATTGTTGGTTAAGAAGAAAGATGGCACCATTTGGATGTGTATTGACTATCGTGATCTAAACAATATCACAATTAAGAATAGATACCCCATATTAAGATTGAATGATTTATTGGATGAGTTGAAGGGAGCCAAGTATATCGCATTGATAGATTCAAGATCGAGATATCATCAAATAAGAATGACAAAAGGTGATGAAATGAAGACATCTTTTAGGACTAATCATAGCCTCTATCATTTCCTAGTTCTGCCATTTGGATTAAGCAATGCACTAGCCACCTTGGAAAGATAGGGGGAGAGAGATGGAGCTTGAACTCTTGCAGGACACATAACACACAACAAAGAATGCACACAAGATAGGAAGTTGAAAGCCCTAATCTTTCCCTTTCTTCTTCTTTTTCACTATAATAATCTATAAGAAGAAAGAGAAAGTATAACATATGTAATATACAAGTGGTCTATAGTATAAGCATGCTAGATAGATATCATGTAGCTTGGGTAGGTGGACTAACTAATATCCCAACTCTAAAGTATTAGTAGAAGCATATGTTGATGAAAATTCCAACCATGTCAGTGATATGAATGCAAAAATGGCCTTCCAAGTA